>NC_092240.1:11005000-11047500 GCF_036320965.1 Panulirus ornatus | reverse complement strand
CTGGCCCTTCCTGACAACGACCATCTTTAACCCTCTCGTCCTCTCTCGTAATTACCAGCTGGGGAACCAAGGGAGAAGAGGAGGAGGAGAGGAAGAAAGAAAGAAAGGAGGAGGGAGGAAGGCTTCCTTCCGTCGCAGAACATCAGCATCCTTGACCCTCATCCCCTTTAGTGGTGATAAGTGCAGAAGAGGGCACTTGAGGGACGAGTTCTGGGTGCTAATAGGTCTAAAGGGGAGGACAGGGAGGGAGCAGATGATGGGGATCAGTGGGGGATGACAGTGGGTGTCAGTGGTGCGAGGGGGATGACTGAGGGAGGGAGGAGGAAGAGGTTGTAATCAAGGCATGAAACAATGGTGGCAAGAGGCTTTGCTGTTTTGATGCTAATATGATGTATAGATTGTTGACGAAGGTGTAGTGGTAGTAGCAGTTGTAACAGTGGTGGTAGTAAGTAGTAGTAAGTTGTAGCATTAGTAGTTGTAGTAACAGTGGTGGTAGTAACAGTGGTAGTGATGGTAACAGTGATAGTGGTAGTAGTAACAGTGATAGTAGTAGTAACAGTAGTACCAGCAGCAGTAGTAGTACCAGCAGTAGAAATAGGAGTGGTCGTAGCAGTAGCAATGATAGTTATTACTGCTCCATTACCAGTGGCAATAGTAGCATTACAACCGGTAGTGATCTTTCAACTAATTACAGGAGCTGTTACGAACAGTGGTATCATCATTAGCAAAAGTTTCGGTTAACAAAGGCACTGGATGTATTACCATAATAATGACACTATCAGTTAACTAAGTATGGCTTGAAACGAGGAAAGCTGTAACTGTATACCAACAAAGACTAAATCAACTCGTACAGGCACAACACACAAGATCTCCTTCGTCTTCACTAGATGTAAGTCTGAATCAAAATCCTTCTTGATATACATCTAAATCAAAATCCCTCTCGAATATATATATTTCTTACTATTGCTTATTGACACAGGTTCCCACACATTTGCCCCCCCCCAGTTCCCAAACCGTGCTGTCGAGCAGTGTAAACAGCTCCACTTTAACTTCAGTTTGCAGGGGATTTACCCGAAATAATCCACTATTAAAGCTAACTTTCCAACTACTCCCCCCTGCCCGTCGCTTGTTACTGCGCCACTGGAACCACGTTCCTGTTCCGTTGTTCTATGATCTGTGCCTTAATGGTAACTACTTTCCAAACTGCAGCTTTATATACACAGGTTCTGTACTGTAGTCTAAGATACAGGGCTGTAATCTTGAAATGTACCGAGGTGCTGTATTGAGTTACAGTATTTCACCTTTGTGTAAGAGTCTGGGGTCTATATATATGTATATATATATATATATATATATATATATATATATATATATATATATATATATATATATATATATATATATGATGTATATAGTTGCGTGGCTGAGTTTTGATTCTGTATTATGATATTTTTACACAATGGTTTGAAAAGAATTCGGGTTGACATCGCGTCCTCGTACCATTTCAAAATATAGCAATTACTGTACCCTAGTTTTGTAACGTGTTTCATTGTCTGATTCTCATACCCTAGTTTCGTATCATGGTCCAGTACAGTGTCCCTGTAACTGAATTTTGTACTGAAGTACGTTCTCTTGTCCCCTGTACCCTGTACTGAAGTACCTTCTCTTGTCCCTGTACTCTGTATCTTAAGTTATACTATGGTTTATTGTCATGTCAATGTACCCTGCTTCTGTACCGTGATTCATAGTCCTATGCCCCTGTACCTTAGTGCTGTACTGGAAATTGGTAACATTGTTCTGTACCCTATTATAGGATTTCACTGTAATTCTGTGTTCCAATTTTCCTACCTATTTTCGGCCCATGATTGTAAGCCTATACTGATCTGTATTTGGTTAGAAAAATAAACCTATACTGATCTGTATCCGATATAAAAGTAATCCTATACTGATCTTTATCCGATATAAAAGTAATCCTATACCGATCTGTATCCGATATAAAAGTAATCCCATACTGATCTGTCTCTGATATAAAAGTAAAAGTAATTCTATATTCTGTACCTGATATAAAAGTAATCCTATACTGATTTGTATCTTATATAGAATCCCTGGAAAGAACAGCGAAATATTTAAGTTAATTTTTAGTACCATGTCGGGAGAAAAAAAAAAAAAATATTAAACTGGCCTGATGAATGAATGCAGGAGACAAATTAGCTGTCATTATCGTTAAAGAAATACCCTGGCAAAGCCTTCAGTAACATACAAAACGCAGACCACGTTCTATACACGCCAAGCACCGTGGAACATTACTGTCCAATGCAAGCCAAAAAATTTACGTAAAAATACACGTGATTGTGATTTTTAGATTTCTCAGTTAGATTTTCTCTACTGCTTAGATTACCGAGGAAATGGGGGAGTTTCTGTTCTTTCATAGACCACATATGTGCACGTATTTCGACTTGGTAAGTTGTCATTTTGACTAATACTATTTTGAACAGTCTGAGGCGCAGTGCCATGTGTGGAGGCGATGAATCGATTCTTAGTACGAGATCAGCAATACGAGAAATCGTATCTAATATCATTATCTGTTGTCTTTAGTGGGATTACCATTTGTGTATTACAGGAAGAGAGTTTTCCACTCTTGTTGCCTCATCTCTTAACCTTGTATACGTACCTTGTCTTTACCTTAATGTTCGTACACACGTACGTGTATACAAAAACAACTCAACCCATGCCAAATCGCCGTTTACGGACAAGCGCCAAAGGGAGGATGAACAGATGGGTTGGCTGTGGGCCGAGTGCCACGCCCGGGTATCGAACGCGGGAGGGTCTGTGTGTGAATCATGGTCAGCGACGCTAACTGCTGCACCACATAAGCCCGTGTGTGTAAGTATTTATTTCCTTGTACCGGAGTGTGAGGGAGTTGTACATGCGCGCGCGCGCGTGTGTGATTATCTATAGTAATGACATATTCATACACACACACACACACACACACACACACACACACACACACACACACAGTGTTGGGAATGTGTATAGGTAAAGTACATGTACGCCCTAATGTATACGCGTGTTCACTCACACAGAAATGTGTTTAAACAGAACTCTTGTGTGTTCATCTATGGCAATGTTTTCGCTCGGCATATTCTGACACGAGTGGACTGGTCTCTTGGGGTGGGTGGGGGCTTTTGGTCCATAGGGACTTTAGCCCTACCATTCGCTCCTGCCCCAGGAGGTCGCTACACCCTCCTAGAGAAGGATATTGAGGAGGCAGCAGGGGGCCTGGCCCGCTAGGGAGTGTGTGACTAGACCTTCCCTTTTGAAGGGGGGGCGTACAAGAACGATGTTTACATAAGAACCATAGAGAGTGTGGATGAAGCCGCCTTGCAATGATGTTTTAAACCGGGGAAATGGTGTTCACCATCTGTCGAGTCCTGATTATTCACCATCTGATGGGATCTGGATGTTCACCATCTGTCGGGTCCTGAATGTTCACCATCTGATGGGATCTGGATGTTCACCATCTGTCGAGACCTGATTGTTCACCATCTGATGGGATCTGGATGTTCACCATCTGTCTAGTCCTGATTCTTCACCATCTGATGGGATCTGGATGTTCACCATCTGCTGGCTCTTAATGCTCACCATCTACTGGGACATGTATGTTCATCATCTGCAGTTATCTGGGTGTTCAACATCTGCTGGGTCCTGAGTGTTCACTATCTTCTGGGTCCTGAGTGTCTATGTTCACCACCTCCTGATCCTAAATGTTCTCCAGCCGCTTTGAGCCTAAGTGTTCTACACCAGCTGTCCACGAGTTTTCACCATCTGGCGGAACCCCCCCCACCCCCCCTAATGCGTTCAACACCTGCAAACATTGTTCTTGAAGGCTTCGATGACCCTCTCAGTTGACGGGCCTGATGCCTCCAAAGACCAACCAACCATAGACCATACAGGGCAAATCATCCAGCTATTTTCAGACTACTACTATAATCTACTTCTACAACCACCACCACTACTACTACTACTACTACTACTGCTGCTAAAGATATCTACGACGCGAAGGGCACTCCTCCGACGCGTAGCTTTAATTCAAGAGGGCCAAACTTGGGTCATTCTACAACCTACCACTGATACATCTACTACAATTCGATTTTATTCAACGTGGGGAAAGACTCATATATTCAAGGAGGTGAGGTGTTTTCACTCCTCTCACTGCCCCGCTCCAACACTGTAATTGAATATTCAATAAAAAGAGATCATCAAAGTTTATCTTTATATAAAACAGAAACGGCTGAAATTTCTAATGGGAAAAGTTTTCATCCACTCGTGTTTGACTCGAGAAAAGTAATCTGTTAAGTCTAAGGAAGGTAGGTTTAAATATTCTAGTGTGTGTGTGTGTGTGTGTATACCCTTCCCTGCTGAATAATCCCAAAAGAAGAAGACAACGGAAGTTTTGTGTTTTTCTTTTTTCTTTTAAATCAGTTTGGGCTTAAACTTCTAATGGAAAAAAAAAAAAAGAAAGAAAGGTTTCCTCATTACTTCGTAGTTGACCTCAAAAGGAGCAAGTCATAAAAGGTCCAAGTTCAAAGGGGGCTACATATGCACAGAGAAAGTCACAAGCTTGGAAGCTTCAAGAGGGTGTTCGATGTGGTTATACCTTAACGCTGATGGTTGTAATAACCCCGATGGGTTATAGGTCTACAACCCCTACTAACCAACCAAATAACCAGCCAGTCAATCAACTAATCAACCAGCCAACCATCCTACAAGCCATCAACCAACCAACCAACCAGCTAACCATCCCGTCAACCAACCAACCAATCACTCAACCGTCAACCAAACCAACCAATCAACCAGCCAGCCAACCGTCCTACCAGCCCGTCAACCAACCAACCAGCCAACCATCCCGTCAACCAACCAACCAATCACTCAACCGTCCAACCGTCAACCAAACCAACCAATCAACCACTCAGCCAAACATCTTACCAGCCCGTCAACCAACCAACCAGCCAGCTAACCGTCCTACCAGCCCGTCAGCCAACCAACCAAACATCTTACCAGCCCGTCAACCAACCAACCAAACATCTTACCAGCCCGTCAACCACCCAACCAGCCAGCCAACCGTTCCACCAACCCGTCAACCAACCAACCAACCAGCCAAACATCTTACCAACCCGTCAACCACTCAACCAGTCAGTCAGCTAACCGTCCTACCAACCCGTCAACCATCCAACCAGCCAGCCAGCTGACCATCTTACCAAACACACGAACCAACCAGCCAAGTCGAACGAAGACAGTGGAATATCACCACAACCTTCCGTCGCCAACAGCATGGCATCGCCGACCACGCCAGCAGACACACAGACCTCCCGAACATCGAGGAGGAGGAACCTCGGGGGCTAACCCCGACCCCATGGATCTACCTCCTCTCTCTCTCTCTCTCTCTCTCTCTCTCTCTCTATGTAATGCGGGATGTCGGACTGACGGGCAATACCCCGCATGACGCCGTTAAGACCAGGGGGGGGATCCGCGAGGGGAGGAAATGGAAAGGACAAACGAGGCGCCCTTCGGTGAGGGCGGAGGGATGTGACTTTGTGGCGGGTTTAAGAGGGTCGTTTCCTCCACCTGGCTCCCCCGCTACCATCCTTTAACACTCTCGTCTTATCTCGTAATTACCAACGTGAGGAGAAGGGAGGGAGGAAGGAAGGGAAGGGGATGTAGTGGCCGGGAGTGGGCGCTGCGGGGTGGGGGGGGGGGGGATGACAGTGGGTGCAAAATTGCAGGTGGGTGGTGATATTAGTGGGTGCAGGTGGGTGGGTGATATGAGTGGGTGCAGGTGGATGGTGATATGAGTGGGTGCAGGTGGGTGATGATATGAGTGGGTGCAGGTAGGTGGGTGATATTAGTGGGTGCAGGTGTTTCGGTGATATGCGTGGGTGCAGGTAGGTGGGTGATATGAGTGGGTGCAGGTGGGTGGTGATATGAGTGGGTGCAGGTAGGTGGGTGATATGAGTGGGTGCAGGTATTTCGGTTATATGCGTGGGTGCAGGTAGGTGGGTGATATGAGTGGGTGCAGGTAGGTGGGTGATATGAGTGGGTGCAGGTAAGTGAGTGATATGAGTGGGTGCAGGTAGGTGGTGATATGAGTGGGTGCAGGTAGGTGGGTGATATGAGTGGGTGCAGGTAGGTGGGTGATATGAGTGTTTACAGGTAGGTGGGTGATATGAGTGGGTGCAGGTAGGTGGGTGATATGATTGGGTGTAGGTGGATGGTGATATGAGTGGGTGTAGGTGGGTGGTGATATGAGTGGGTGCAGGTAGGTGGGTGATATGAGTGGGTGCAGGTAGGTGGGTGATATGAGTGGGTGCAGGTAGGTGGGTGATATGAGTGGGTGCAGGTAGGTGGGTGATATGAATGGGTGCAGGTAGGTGGGTGATATGAGTGGGTGCAGGTAGGTGGGTGATATGAATGGGTGCAGGTAGGTGGGTGATATGAGTGGGTGCAGGTAGGTGGGTGATATGAATGGGTACAGGTGGGTGGTAATACGAGTGGGTGTAGGTGGTTGATATAATTGGGTGCAGGTAAGTGATAATACGATTAGCTTTAGGTGGGTAGTAATACGAGTAGGTACAGGTGGGTGTTGACATCAGTGGGTACAGGTGGGTGTTGACATCAGTGGGTGCAGGTGGGTGGCGATACCAGTGGGTGCAAGGGATGAGATGTTGCTGGTGAATGGCGTTGCGGTTGGCGGACTGGGCTTGTAATGTCCATCAGAAGTTGTGGTGTCATTATTACAGTGATGCACTGGTGACTGCAGAGGATACGTGTAGCAGACAGCAGCAGAGGAAGCAGCAGTGAGGGAAGCAGGCAGCAGAAGTAGTAAGTAGTAGAAGTCGTAGTACTAGTAAGTAGTAGTGATTGTACTAATAAGTAGTAGCACTAGTTAGTAGTAGCACTAGTTAGTAGTAGTAGTAGTAGTAGTAGTAGTAGTAGTAGTAGTAGTAGCAGCAGCAGGAGCTGTTCTAACAACAGTAGGTCTAGCGACATTAGCTTGTGTAACACCCTCAATAGACTTGGTAGTTACGGTATGCCTCGTAGAATCATTAGCAACACAGAGCTAACACTAGCAATACAGCAGACACGATGCTGACGCTACATGCCATGCACAGTGTTGTCTTCAGTGATTGGAATGTGTATGCTCAGGGACGAGTTACGTTCTCACGAACACACAGTACCAAACCGATCATTTTGCACTATTAATACGCACGCGTCAGTAGACCTCTGTAAGGTTATCTCGTCTAACATGAATACATCCAAACTAGATATGATTCTCCAACAGCGCCATTTCTTATTTAGAATATACACTCACGATATTTTCGTCTAACATTAACTAAACCCCAAGTTTTAATGGTGAAATATGTTAGCAGTTCTGCTCCAAGATGGTGGAGACTAATTTAAATTCGACTTTAAAAACAAACTTTTCTACCAACTCTCCAGCCATTCGCTGCTGTATCTTCAAGCATCCTTTCATACAGTGGTGTTGTAATCTTAGCTTGTATTCTCCTGCGGCGCTTCTTCGTATACAACTATGTTAAAAGTTATGTTAATAGATACTTTACCCTTAGTCATTGGAAACAAGTATATAGGCTCATGTTTGCTGGTGTTCTTACTATTAAGCAACGTTAAATACGAGAAACAACGTTTCTAGTTACATACACGAAGACAAGTTATAGCAGTAACGTTGAGAGACACACACATGAGGCAAGTTATAGCAGTAACGTTGAGTCACACACACACATGAGGCAAGTTATAGAGTAAACGTTTTCGATATGGAATATGAAAAGAAAATCATAGAAGCAATGTTGATATTAAGATACATGGAGGCATGTTATAGAGGCAACGTTTACAACACGAAACATCTAAGGCAATGTATGGAAGCAACATTCCGAATGACATACATGAAGGCATGTTATAAAGTGTGAACGACTTTGATAAAGAATTATGAAGATGACTTGGAGAATCAACGCTCTGGATAGCACGAAGGCAATTTATAGACGCAGCGTTTATACAATATCATACACGAAGGCAATTTATAGACGCAACGTTTATACAATATCATACACGAAGGCAATTTATAGATGCAACGTTTATACAATATCATACACGAAGGCAATTTATAGACGCAACGTTTATACACAATCACAATCATGGAGGCAAGGTACTCCAAACATCACTGTCGAATGTTAACACACTTCCACAGATGAGCTTTGAGGAATATATACCCCTCCCAAAATAAAGTATTGATAAACTTGCCATTCGAGTTTCGCATCAGGCTTCTCTCTTAAAGACACAGTATAATAACAGACACAGGATGATAAAGACACAGTACGGTGACAGTATGATAAAGATACAGCATGATGATAAAGACAGTATGATAAAGACACAGTATGATAAAGACAGTGTGATAAAGACACAGTATGATGATAAAGACACAGTATGGTGACAGTATGATAAAGACACAGTATGATGATAAAGACAGTATGATAAAGACAGTATGATGATAAAGACACAGTATGATAATAAAACTATTATTCCAGACTATGATGTGTATCACACGGGTTACTGATGACCTGGGAGGTTCCTCCTCTTTCCAGTTAACGGCGGACGTAAACGAGCTCCGAGATCATGCCATCAATGAATAAATTCCAGCACTTGGGCTTGTATCATTCAACACAGCCTGGGGCACATCTGTATCGTGGGGGGTGGAAGAGGTTTATGATACAGCACAGTACAGTACGGTACCAAGGTGGCTTACGTCTTACACTCATGCAGAACCCATCTCTCTCTCTATTAGCTTTTTCCGCTGTCTTGAAAGATTTTAAAGTTGTGCACATCATCAGGATTTACAGTTATATCACCGAGCTTCAACCATTCACGAGTGGTGTGTGTGTGTGTGTGTGTGTGTGTGTAATGATACTAATACGAAACGATTTAATGAATTTAAGCAGCTCTGTGGCTGAAAATACACAGTCGAGACATTATTAAAGCTATTGACAGATGCAGGAGGGAGGTCATAACCAGTTAATCAATAAGAAAGCTAAAGATCAAGGCTGGATGTTTCCACACTGTGGATAAGCCCACGAGGAAGGTAGGTCTAGATAGACAGGAAGCAATACAGTAAATATAGTGGGTTATACACCACGCACTTAATGATAATCAGCTGAACAGCATGTGATGAATAGTTACAGGAAAATGCATAGTGATGTGTACGAACAAAGTGCATAGGAACGCGCACCTTCATAGAACATACGAACCTCCAACAGCCAGGTTCGAACCCGGGACCCCTGTGCCACAGGCGGGAATGCACAGGGGTCCCGGGTTCTGTGGCACAGGGGTCCCGGGTTCTGTGGCACCGGGGTCCCGGGTTCGATCCTGGCTGTTGGAGGTTTGTATGTTATAGTAGTGTGTGTGTGTTGGCTTGTTCGCATGTCTGTGTACATTTACAAAGAAATAGTCCTATTCATAACCGAATCCCTTTAATTCCCCTACAGTCCCCACAACACGGAACTAGCCAGCAGGGTAGGAGTAAAGCACCCTGACGTCTCGTCTCCAGAAAAAAAATATATCGTCCACACCCACAGACATCCTTACCCCAGGAAGCCAGAAGCAGGAGCAGCTCCTCCTCCTCCTCCCGGTGGAAGCAGCAGCAGCTCCTCCTCCTCCCAGTGGATTCAGCAACAGCTCCTCCTCCTCCCGGTGGAGGCAGCAGCAGCTCCTCCTCCTCCCGGTCGAAGCAGCAGCAGCTCCTCCTCCTCCCAGTGGAGGCAGCTGCAGCAGCTCCTCCTCCTCCTGACGGAGACAGCAGCTGCTCCTCCTCCCCCCAGTGGAGACAGCAGCTGCTGCTCCTCCTCCCGGTGGAAGCAGCTGCAGCAGCTCCTCCTCCTCCCGGTGGAGACAGCAGCAGCAGGAAGACCACTGCATAAATAGCTATTGTCTCTTGCGCCTGCATGGTTCGTGGAACACGATTCACACAGTCTGAGAACGTACACCACATTAGCTTATATTTCAAGCAACATAGAACACGTTACTGTTCAGACTTCATCTATTTCGCATCTGTTGTTACACCCGTTATCTATTAGGATTACTGTTGTTCATCTATTACTGTTGTTAATCTAGCTGTTGGTATAGTCATAACTACTTAGAAAACCTGAAAAGGAAAAGGTGAAATGTAGTAGATCAGATGAAAAGGAATGTGCTTATAGCTCTCCAAATTTCTTAAGTTTTAGTCTCACTTTCATTATGAAGAATTTCAAGATTCTCATAAATACGAAAATGCTATTCGCAATCTCTGTTTGACTTGGTGACATGAACGTGAAATTTATTTTTTCTGCCCGTCACTGAGGAGAGACGTCGTCGCACACACACACACACACACACAAAGCTAATAAAGGAGTTCGAAATGTTTTTTTTTTCCTTTACCAGTCACAGAGGAGACACATCCTCACACACAACAAAACTAATATAGAAACTTTGGCCAGCAAGCACACACCGGGGGTTGGGGAGGGGAGGGGGGAGGATTTAGAGGTGGAGGAGGGAAGGGCTGGTGTGTGTCCTCACCCCCACGTAAACCAAAGGGCATCGAAGCCAGGCGATGGATTCATCTCCATTACCCGCCGAAGGAACTCGAGGCGACACACTGAACACGAACGTCTAAAGGACCTTATCGGACCTGAGTGAGAGAGAGAGAGAGAGAGAGAGAGAGAGAGAGAGAGAGAGAGGGAAGGAAGGAGACACCTCCATGAGATTGGACACGAGACGACGAGAGATGAGGACGCCCTCCTCCAGGCTGGTGGTAATGAGGATCCATGTGGCCGGGGGTCGTTTGTCGCACCTGCCTCCCCTGACCAACCATCCTTAACCCTCTCGTCTTATCACACAATTATCAGCGGGACGCCAGCCTCCTCAACCCTCATCTCCTCCAGTGGTAATTGTGCTTCGCCAGCGCACTGGAGCAGAGCAATGGCCTGTCCCAGATATTAGAAGGGGAGTTGGTGGTAGGTTGGAACAGTGGGTCAAAGTGGTGGTGCTGGGATTGTACTATGGGAACAGTGGGTGCAAGTGGTGGGATTGTACTATGGGTACAGTGGGTGCAAGTGGTGGGATTGTACTATGGGTACAGTGGGTGCAAGTGGTGGGATTGTACGATGGGTACAGTGGGTGCAAGTGGTGGGATTGTACTATGGGTACAGTGGGTGCAAGTGGTGGGACTGTACTATGGGAACAGTAGGTGCAAGTGGTGGGATTGTACGATGGGTACAGTGGGTGCAAGTGGTGGGACTGTACTATGGGAACAGTAGGTGCAAGTGGTGGGATTGTACTATGTGAACAGTGGGTGCAAGTGGTGGGATTGTACTATGTGAACAGTGGGTGCAAGTGGTGGGATTGTATCAGTGGCGAGTGCCAGTGGTGGGGACTGTATCAGGGGACGGTGGGTGCGAGTGGAGGCGGGATTGTGCTGGGAGATGATGGATGCAAGTGGTAGCATTGCATTAGGGGATGGTGGTGTAAGTGGACCATGGATACTGGGGGTCACGCCACAGCACCAATGGCAAGTGACAGTGCTAGTACGAGATTATGTAGACCTACCTCAACTGTGAGCGAGTGAGTGTTGGATAAATGGTACCGGGAATAGTATACAGACACACAAAAGCACTAAAAAGTGGTAGCATTTAATGTCGTAGCACAGGCAGTAATAAGGATATATTAGCAATAGTAGCAGTAATTGTCGTAGTAGTAATAGTCATAAGAGTAATATTCGTAGGAGGAGTAATAGTAGTAGCAGTATTAGTAATAGCTATATCAGTTGTAGTTGTATTAATAGCAACAGTAGTAGTAACAACAGGGTGACAATCTGATTGACGCAGCAACAGAAACAGGAATAACGGTCGTGATATCGATAACGCCCGTTGTATAACAGTAAAACAGCGGTAACTCCCCCACACCCCCCGACGCATCGGTAATATCAACATTAATATGGTTATTACCAGTATTATGTAAAACAAAAATACACGAAATACATGTATTTGTATTGTAGGCCAGTAGATCACTGGTTGTCCTTAGCCTATCAACATTATGAAGAAGGATTTTATAACTTTCTCATCGACAAACTCACTTTCGAATACGTAAAATATATATATATATATATATATATATATATATATATATATATATATATATATATATATATATATATATATATGACTGCACAAATCTTCTTTTATTTCCGTTCCCTCATCTCCAATGTATACCAGTTCTGAAAGTAAAACCATTCCTCTTTGGTCATCATTTCCAACGTACATATATCAGGCATCATCACCTGGCGTCAACACCACACCGATGTCCTCAAACCATCCACCAATGATCGGTGTGGCAACACAGTCAAGCGTTCCACTTTAACTGCACAGCGGGTCGGCGGGATTACCAAACGTCCACTTTTAGGGCTGGATTCCCAAGCTCACCTATTTGTCAGTTCGAGCTACATCAGGTGGAACAATCGTTCTATTTGTATATTCTGTATTCCTTCTCTGTATTCTTGGCTCTGGCATTTCTCCTCCTCCAACACAATGATTTTATAAGGTGAATCTCAAACCTGTCACTTGTTACCTTAGTTCCGTGCCATAGCTGTGGTAGCTGTATATTGTATCCCTTCACTAGAAAACGAGGCAATGAAAGAGAATGGAAAAAATTAAAAAGACATTAGTCTCATGAGCTACAGGTAATGTGTTCCCAAGTTATGCGCCAACGAACAAATTCTACGTGGTGTATAAAACTCGTATGATCGTAAAATGTGAGCTAAGATCTGAGGGGAGAATACGATGAGGAGTGAGTGAGTGTACTGAGGAGTTAGTAGGTGTAGTGAGGAGAGGAGTGAGTGAGGACCACTGTGACTGTGGCTCCTGGTGGAGGCGATAGATCGTCTCTAGTTATAAAGCCCCTCTCTTGCACGAGGAGGCCGTCAGACTCTCCTGTAGAAGGTGGTGAAGACAGCAGGTACGTGGTTTCTTCTCCTACAAGCGAGAATATTACGCATCGCTCCATGTCCATAAACTCGAAATATTCAGAATAATCATTTAACATATATATATATATATATATATATATATATATATATATATATATATATATATATATATATATATATATATATCCCTGGGGATAGGGGAAAAAGAATACTTCCCACGTATTCCCTGCGTGTCGTAGAAGGCGCCTAAAAGGGGAGGGATCGGGTGGCTGGAAACCCTTCCCTCTCGGGTTTTTTTTCTCTAATTTTCCAAAAGAAGGAACAAAGGAGGCCAGGTGAGGATATTCCCTCAAAGGCCCGCCCAGTCCTCTGTTCTTAACGCTACCTCGCTAACGCGGGAAATGGCGAATAGTTTGAAAAAGAAAAAAAAAAAAAATATATATATATATATATATATATATATATATATATATATATATATAGAGAGAGAGAGAGAGAGAGAGAGAGAGAGAGAGAGAGATAGAGAGAGTTATAACCGAGGCAGTTGGATACTGTACTGCCACAAGGGGATTCATCCTTCATTCATATGATCATTATTGCATAGAGTGAAAACGGGAAATCAAGGGTCACTACTAATACAGCGTTTGATGATGGCGATCACTCGTAACTGCTTTTAGATTTAAGAGAAAAAAAACATCACCTTTGGTAACTTAATGGGTCGTGCAGATTCTCTATTTTGTTAGAAGGTAAATAATCAATGACAAAAATCTTATTTTTTCACTAAAGGTTATTTTAGAAGTCAAAATTTCCCACCAGAATTTTCAAACATCCTTCATTTCACGTATGACCTTAAAAAATTTAGGAAAACCTTAAAAAGACACAGAGAATGGAAGACTATTAACCTTTCATGTCTTTTTTTTTTGAGAGAGAGATATTAACGAGGTAATTTAACCTAAAAGGCATCGTATAAAGCACAGAACACGAGGGAAACATCTCATTCTTCCGTATCACTCATCTTTTTTCCCCTCAACACTTAAGCAGACGTCAGGTCAATGCTGCTGGACCAAGGTGAAGACGTGAACGAGGACACGAGAACACCAATGGGGAGCTGTCAGGGAAGGGAAGGTAGGATAAGGTCTCTTCTCCCCTGTGGGTCGTCTGCCACACCTGCTCCCCAAACCACGACCCTTCTCTCTCTCTCTCTCTCTCTCTCTCTCTCTCTCTCTCTCTCTCTCTCTCTCTCTCTCTCTCTCTCTCTCTCTCTCTCTCTCACGCACACACACACACCCTCTGTGGATACCTCATAATCACCAGGCATGTGAAGGAACCCCTCGAGAAGCACCCTCGACCCCTCATTCTCTCAGTGGGAACAGCATACTCACGAGATGCTAGGCGAGGAGGGAAAGAAGCCGAGCAGTGGACGTTAACAGTGGACGAGTAAGTGCGAAGCTGGGTGATTACAGTGGTGCTGTGAGTGACACTGCAAGTGTGGGGCTTTCTGTGTCTAGGTGGACGATAACAGTAGAGGTGCGATAGAGTGAAAGTGTAGTGACTCTTTGTGTCTAGGTGGACGATAACAGTGGTGTTGTGAGCGACAGTGCAGGTAATGGCTGTGTCTCAAGTTATCTCCCGAAAGTAAAGAAAGGTCCAAGAGATTCTGCTAGGGCCAAGGCAGTGGTCCACCGAGGATTTCAAACAGTGGTGGGCGTTATGAACAAATGCTCATCATCAACAGGAACAGCAACAGTACAGGGGAGCAACAGTACTGTTAGTAGCAACAGTACCTTTGATATTATGAATACTTTGACAACAGCAATACTGGTAAGAAATATAGAGACGTAAGCCTTAGTAGCATTATAATGAATCGTGTAATTCGCAACGCCTGCGGTCAAGTGGACACGAACAAATGTAATGGATTCAGTAACACACACACGAATCAATCTCAAGTGAAAATAAGACTTGGAAGTTTATTCTCAATGACTCACAGCTGATCATTACTGTTCCATACTGTTCCCCTATAGCACATCCTTGAACCATGGTCATTCATCTTGTAGAATATGATGGTTTTGGTCCATTTTCTTCTAAGTTAAGAGACGACGTGCATGAACGTAAGGAGAGAAGGATCAATTATCCCTTTTTTTTATATCCTATTTATTCATCACTCTCAACCACCAGTGCCATAGATAATTCATCTATCAATAAGTTATTTATGATAATCGGTGTTTTGTTAATTAACACAGCAACCACGACTCGCGCGCTAACGACCATTTCAGTTGTCATCAATGGTATTAGTTAAAATACAACAAGTGCCTCAATTTCTTTTTTCCTTTTTTTTTTTTTGATAGAATTTCTAAAAATTCTATCCAGACAGAGTGAACGATCATATGGCATGATTTGTAACAACACACAACGAAATGATTGATACTACTACATCTCTCTCTCTCTCTCTCTCTCTCTCTCTCTCTCTCTCTCTCTCTCTCTCTCTCTCTCTCTCATACAAACACACACACACACACACACACTCACGCAGATACACAGATACACACAACACTCACAAAGATACACACACACACACACACAGATACACACATAGATACACAGATACACACACACAAGATACACACACACACACACACACAGATACACACACACACAATTAATCCATCCAATGGACATACCTCGTCACTCGGTACGCCACAGGAGGCGCAACAGTGACCAGTAATTTCCGCAAGGCGTTATCTCATTCCGAAGGGAAGGGAGGACGCGCGAGGCCAGAGAATAGAGAGAGAGAGAGAGAGAGAGAGAGAGAGAGAGAGAGAGAGAGAGAGAGAAGGCGCCTTCGTGAGGCAGCATCCTGCTAGGGACAAGGTCTCAAGGTAGGATTAAGCTGGAGCAGGGAGGGGTGGATTGATGCCTGCCACGCTAAGTCAAGTCTTCCACACCCCTGCCTTGTGGGCCTCCACCCTCTCTCTCTCTCTCTCTCTCTCTCTCTCTCTCTCTCTCTCTCTCTCTCTCTCTCTCTCCTGTTATCTCGTAATTATCAGCAGGCGAGGCCGTCGGAGAGCGCCCTTCTCCTCCTCCCTCCCTTCCTTCCTTCCTTCCCTCCTCACACTCCCTCCTCCTCCTCCTGACGGTAATTGTCTTCAAGAGGTATTACCCATGGGGGCCGGGAGCTGGAGTATGGCTGGCGCAGGGGGCGGCAGTGGGGTTGACTAGATACGTTGCAGGTGGGTGATAACAGTGGGGGAGAGTGGGCTCTAAGTGGGTGATAATGGTGGGTGAAATCATCAATGCAAGAGCTTTATAATCAGGAAGAATAGTAATGCTAGTACTTCTGGTAATTTCAAATGTGGTAATCTTAGTAATGGTAATACTATCACAGAATTGTTAGTATTAGTTTAAGGCACATTAAGTAGCAGTGGTTGAAGGGATATCACCAGTAGTAGTAGATGTAATAGTAGTAGTAGTAGTAGTAGTGGTTGTAATGGTAGTAGTAGTAGTGGTAGTAGTAGTAAGAATAGTAGTAGAAGCAAGATTAGTGGTAGTGAAACACCCTCTCCCTCTCCTATTTACATTGTGAAGAACAGAAATGATTTACAGAGATCAAATAATTCTCATTTCCATCAGGGACTTTAAACTTAAAGTCTTGTGGCAAGAGCTCTCCGACCTGTAAAGTCAGACTCATGGCACACACACACACACACACACACACACACACACACACACACAGACACACACACACACACACACACACACACACCTCGCATTCCCTCACCTCATTTTCCACCTCACGTCAGATACTCGTATTGGTTCGGGGGTCAAACTCAAATCTTCCGACACATTCGTCCTCCACGTCAAAGGAGTTTCGAATCGTGGTGGGAAAAGAGATTGTAATCTTTATGTTTCACCGAGCTGTAAAACCTTCGTCCCTCAGTATAGTTAATGATCACTTAACATAAGTGTGTTCCTACGGTAAAGTAAAATAAAAGTTCGCTATAAGTGACTCCCTCCTAAAAAAAAAAAAAGGGGAAATTTTTAATTATATATATATATATATATATATATATATATATATATATATATATATATATATATATATATATATATATATAGAGAGAGAGAGAGAGAGAGAGAGAGAGAGAGAGAGAGAGTAAAAGAAAAGTCAATGTGAAGAAAAAACTCAAAACTATCAGGAATTAGACATTTCATGGTCACTACACCACCTCTGATCAATTATACCAACAAAGAGAAATGACTGGGAAAGATTTAGATGAGATTTTGAAAGAATTTCCGCTCACTTGATGAACCGAGTCGTAAGCCTCGTATATATAGATGTTGTATACGTTGGAATGTATATGCATGTCTATGTGCGTGTATGGGCGTTTATGTATATACATGTGTATGTGGGTGGGTTGGGCCGTTCCTCGTCTGTTTACTTGCGCTACCTCGCTAACGAGGGAGACGGCGATTATTATAAATAAATAATTATATATATATATATATATATATATATATATATATATATATATATATATATATATATATAGAGAGAGAGAGAGAGAGAGAGAGAGAGAGTGTGTGTGTGTGTGTTTAAGAGACAGAAAAAGAAACTACCTCCAAAATTATGGTTTTATGAAAAGAAAAAAAAAAAAGCTTCCATCAGCTTAAAAGAGAAAAAGGAATAGAAATTTCCCTTCATATACTTCCGTATTTACCGAGTATTCTTTTCCATAATGTAGGTCAGTCCATCATCAAACACCCCCCTCCCCCCCCACCTCATAACTCTCTCTCTCTCCCGTTTACCGAATTTTCTCACGACCCCTTCCGTTAACAGGAGAGAGAGAGAGAGAGAGAGAGAGAGAGAGAGAGAGAGAGAGAGAGAGAGAGAGAGAGAGAGAGAGAGAGAGAGAGAGAGAGAGAGAGAGAGAGAAACTACGTGCCACAGAAGTCGGAGAAGCGAAATGGCTGACTAAGGTAACATACATCCCGGATGCAGCAGCAGCAGCCTCTTTCTTTTCCTAAGACGGTTGCGTGACAATGTTGCATGGGATAGGAAAAAAAAAAAAAAACACATTCGTCCGGTCACGCCAACACAGGAGGCTGACGTAATAGACGAGAGACACGCCCACAGACGCGAGGCCTAGAAGACGTAAGCCGCCTGTCACATTCGCATGCGAAGCTGCCTTGCTCCGCCTCTCTCCGACCAGCCATAGATGTTTAGAAAAACCAGATTCTCTATGGCATTCAATACCAAGGTGCGCGAAGATGGAAATATCCCAGTCCTCTTATCGCACAAGAGACGCTACACGTTTTACATTTACACAAGATTCTCCTTAGCTTCACGTGGAATTAAGAATACTCCAAGGTTACCTACCTGACTTTGTGAATGATCTAAAACGTAATGATTATGAAAACAGAAACTGATCTTTACTGTTCAAGACTGAGTACAGAGGCTTTGCAGCTAGACACTGAGGTAAATGGATGAAAAAGCATGCACAAGTAATGTCATAAACAGTGATAGACATATGAACGTAGACACACGAGTGTAAGACACACAAACATGAACGGAGACAGGCATCCTCAGTGAAGACTTTCGGCACAACACGCCCTAGCATCTGGTATGTGGAGAAACCTTGGGCCAGATACAGTGCAAGTGGCTCAGAGGAGAACAAGAGAAAGCAGCATACCTAAGCACCTAGGATATGGAAAAGATTTGGGCCCGATACAGTGAGTGTGAGTAGGAGAAGTACAAGAGAAAGCGGCTTACCCCAGCATCTTGGATGCGGAGAAACTTTGGGCCTGATACAGTGCGTGTGACTAAGTGGAGCACAAGAGAAAACGGCAGATGATCAAGAGACAGGAACAACAGATGAAAATGAGGGCACGGAATGCGAAGAAAAGATATATACGTTAATCTAAATCATATCTGACTGTAAACCAGACATACATGGAAACCTTCACGAATTTCCAACCAGAAGTTTCCTGCATCTTTGTCTATTTCCGTCTTAAAAGCGTAATTGTGCTGCTTGGTAATCCTCATGCAGTGAAGCAACTCCTCCATGCACTACGAGTCTCATTGGATATACCCCGTCAATAAACGTCATCCATGTGCTTTTATTCACAGTTTTAGAATACATCTAATGATCTTGGAAACTATAAAACCGTAAAACAATTCTCTATATATAACATCTACCTTTGTTCGGGTTCGTCTACATAAAACGAAACACCTTTGTCTGCCTACAATACCCCTTATCTTGGTAAAAGGGACACGCTGCGAGAGGGCTTCAGGTATCCTGGAGCTAATTAGCGAGGGATCTAAACTGCCAATAGAATGCCTAGGGAAGGTTGACCAACAACACAGAGAGGAAAATAGACCAACATTCTATGCAAGGTATAGCCTACTAGATGTGTGGCACAGAGATGGTACAGACATTTTCACACAATGATCACATAATGGTTATATATATATATATATATATATATATATATATATATATATATATATATATATATATATATATATATATATATAGAGAGAGAGAGAGAGAGAGAGAGAGAGAGAGAGAGAGAGAGAGAGATGGATATAGATAGATAGATATAAGCGTTTGTGTGTGTAATTCCATTACCCCTTTTTTGGAGTTCCTGCAGCTTCGAGGCTGTGTTCCATGTCCTTCCCAATCACTTTCTTCATTTCTCTCCACACTCGCACATCTCGAAGATTTGTGACCCTCCCTGACCTTCTTATCTACTTAGTATTAATATTTCGGATCCATTGAGAGCTCCATGCCACATCATCGTCTTCAGAATGATTTGGTACTTTAGCGTGGCCGCCCTTGTGTCATTAAATCTTTCCTTCTGGAGTACCCATTCTTCGTCCTTTCTCCGTTGTCTGCTTCAGATGATCAGTTCTGCTTCACATTATCCTGTGAATTCATATAGTGCTTCGTTACCCTGCATTTAGCTTCATCATCACATCGCCACCTTCGTCCTTCGTCCGTTCTCTGCTTCAGATGATCAGTTCTGTTTCACATTGTCCCGTGAATTCATTTAGTGCTTCGTTATCCTGCGTTTAGCTTCATCATCACAAGACTTTACCATGACTATCGTTACAATTTCCTACTAAACTCTGAACACCTTTTACCGTACCGACATCCATTCCCCGACCATCTTTTCATCGCATACTTTTCTCCTGTGATTGAAATTCCCCTTCATTTACATCCATTGATTTAACCACCATCTCCACGTACAGGGGATGCTCCGAAATCCACCAGGATGGGATTTGTCTTGCCACTGAACTTCTTAAGTCGTTGTCTTCGTGTGACTGATCGTCTCGCCACTGAACTTCTCAATTCGTTGTCTTCGTGTGACTGATCGCAATCAATCATAAAGAATTATCTTCACAGTTGCTTCAACAGTCGTTAGAACCGTCTTGAACTTGCTCATGAATACATCTAATACTCAAAGATTAGTTTTACATACAGAACAGACAGTTTCCCCTAATTCAAAGCAAAAGATATGATCCAACACTGAAATTAACCATTTGTTAAATGTTGTACTTCAAATGGCTGTTTCTTCCGATAGACGAAAGGGATCACGGATCCTCCATCGGCTTCAACCAGTAAGGATAGCGAGGGTACGAGACACTGACACACTAGAGGAATATATCGAAGGACCTTAAAACACACCTCGAGGGACACCACCGTATTCATAGCTCTCGACAGACCAAAACACACAGTTTACTTTTGAGTTCATGACTTGTCTCGTATCCCTAACTTGCATCTTTTGTTCGGAATTCACCGAATTGAAGTCTGGAAACTCCCGGGACTCCATCATACAAAGGAATTCAAACAGCAACAGACCACTGGGTCCTTACGAGGCTGCTTGTAGTAGTGGAAGACAACAGGAATTCGTGGAAGTGTGTGGTAAGAGTAAGTAGAAAGACATACGGGCGATTCTCGGCGAACAACTGTGTGATAATGAGCATTTTCATTTTTCACCGTAATCGTCCCCCTTTGTGATAAATGACTCAATTACTCTTGTCGGGCCTTATGGCGACAAGGTTATGATCAAGGGATAAAATTCTAGGGGCTACAATTTCTACTTAATTGGGCGAATAAACTCCCGAGAGCAGAATTATAGGGAGTGTTACGACGAAAAGGCCAAATGCTGCAGAGTTTGTGTGCCCAGTAAATTCCCTTTCTCCTCTCCCCTGTGCGCCCACAAGATCAAAGGGATCCTACGCGCATAATATTTTCATCCTGTTAGTACGTATGTGGCACAGTGTTGTATACTGTATGAACGCGACTGCTACTTAAGTGGTGCAGGGTGTTTACATTAAGCCAGGAGGATTTTATGTAGAATATTATATGTATATGTGTGTGTGTGTGTGTGTTACTGGGTTCCGTCAGTAATGAGCATGCATGCAACCCGTAAGATTTCACGTACTCTCCAAACACCACCTAAAGATCAGTGAAGCAACAGACGACAAATTATAAAGTTACTCCAACTTCCTGCTGGGAAAAAGTCCAAATTATGATAAAATTACTTTCATCGCTGTACTATTCTCTCTTGACCCTTATTTTTCCTCAATTTTTTTTTTTTTTTTTTCAATGGAAAGAAGACTGGAAACCTCAGACTGCATAGACGGGATCTTGCCATCCCCTTATTCTCCTCCGTAGTTAGGATCCAATACCCTTGTTGGCCAGGAGAACGTTCCCTCCCGTCGACACCTCTCGTGTTCGATGCCTCTCTCAAGCATCCCCCACACACACACACACCAACCCCTGACTCATGGTATGCCAACACACACACACACACATGCTAACACTCACCAATCCCACCATTCGGTTTAAAACTCTATTTACATTCCCGTTGCTTATCTTTTTCCTTTTTTTTCAACACTTTGATAATGATAATTGATAATCACAATTCGGATTTAAGAAGAAAAAAAATCTTTCTTCCCTGAAAAGCTCGCCTACCCAAAATTGCTGAAGACAGTTATTGAGGGATTTTTAATTCAATTCTCGCCGCCTCTTCCTCCTCCTCTTCTTCTTCTTTTCCTCCTCTCTCGCCCACCGTTCTTCCCCCCCGGGCTCGCCATCTGTTCATCTTCCTTTTCTTCTCTTGCAGCAACACCACAATGCCTCCGCCTTCGTTCCTGGTGCCATTAGAAAGCGATGCGTGGTCGTGAGCCCTCTCGTTACTCAGCCCCACCGCAAAGGCGCTGCCAATAATACATCCTCCTCTGGCTACAGCGGATGATCTGTCTTTCTTACTAGCCAGCCACTCTTCCCCTCCCTCACCCTCCCGGTGGGAGGGGAAGAGGGAGCTTCCATCCTGGGGTCTGCAACACACACACACAGACACAAAAGCCATATCGGACACGCATTGGGTTCGAATCCTGGGCGTGGCAGGAGGACTAAACTCAACCCAGGTGTTCATCCTCCCCTCGGGGCTGGCCGACAAAGGATGCATATATACAAGGTAATGTGACGGAGCAGCGCGAGTGTAAAACCCCTCCCCAGTAACACACACACACACACGTAAGCACAGAAAATCTCCCAGCATCTTCTTGAGGTGTTCAAGATCATGGTTCAAGTCCATACATACACTGTTGGGAAGGAGATAGAGTGAATTTGTTAAGATGTGGTATACTGGGGTCGACGTGCTGTCATTGGACTGAACCAACGTGAAGTGTCTAGAGTAAACCATGGAGAGATCTATGGGGCCTGGATGCGAATGGGGAAGTGTAGTTTCACCGCATTAAACATTACAGCGAGAGAATGAATGCGAGCTAATGTGGCCTCGCTTCATCTGTTCCTGGCGCTAACTCCCAAACACAGGAAACGGCGATCCAGTATATGATATATATATATATATATATATATATATATATATATATATATATATAGAGAGAGAGAGAGAGAGAGAGAGAGAGAGAGAGAGAGAGAGAGAGAGAGAGAGAAAAAAATGTTCAAACTTCGTCGTTTTCAATACACTGCCACAGTGACCATAAATTTGGGCCTTCCTTGCTCAGAGTTGAGCATAATTCCCTCCGACCCCGACTGCAAAATGCATTAATACGTCACAAACAATAAACGAGGCAGTTGGTGCTGCGATCCCCTCCTCTAAGGATGACGAGTCGACGATTAAAAGTTAAAGATCTAATGATAATGGACAATAAAAATAATAAAGAATATGTTTTTTTTTTCAAACTATTCGCCATTTCCCGCGTTAGCGAGGTAGCGTTAAGAACAGAGGACTGGGCCTTTTTCGGAATATCCTCACCTAGGCACCCTTCTCTGTTCCTTCTTTTGGAAAATTAAAAAAAGAAACGAGAGGGGAGGATTTCCAGCCTCCCGCTCCCTCCCCTTTTAGTCGCCTTCTACGACACGCAGGGAATACGTGGGAAGTATTCTTAATCCCCTATCCCCAGGGATAAATAAAGAATATAAAAAAATAAAAATTTACAAAACGAGTGTGGGTGGAATCATTAGAGTTTTTCTCAAAGAAAGGCGAGACTGAAAGCAGTGTTACTTAAGGCGATTTCACAGGTTGTTAATGATGCATGACTAGTCTTTAAAGATTGGTTTTGGTTATGTAAATAATTTATTGGTAGATATAGACACGCAGAGGCATTTAGGGTTAATGTGTAAAAGAATCGGATTTTTTTCTTCTAAAGTGATTGGTAAAACAGCATATGTATTTAATCTTATTACAGTTTATGTGCATAATCAGACGACTGATTTGTGGTTTATAAAGATAGACCTAACATTGTGACAATTCAAATATGTATCAATAGGCAGAGGTCAGATATGTGAAGGTCATATATGAATTACAGGTTCAGATTTGTGCTTATAGATGGTGGGTCATGTGTGAATCATAGGTTCAGATGCGCTATATCATATGTGAATCATAGGTTCAGATGCGCTATATAGGTGGAGGTCAAATATGAATCGCAGGTTCAGATACGTTCTACAGGTTGAGGACAGATGTGAACTCTGTAGGGAGAGGTCAGATAGGAATTAAAGTCAGAGATCAGGTATATATTGCTCCATAAATGTCAGGCATGTGTTCGCAGATACGGTAAAACTTTTCAAACGCTCTGGCTAATCGTGATGTCTGTGTGTGGCAGTGTAACACTGGTCTTTGTTACCGAAACAAACGTATAATAGGAATGACGACTCTGTTTTCCCCTTTTGTATAAAGGTAATGAAGTCTTCTAATTTTCCCATCATAAATACATATACTTTCATCTATAGAAAAACATTTGCCTACGGTAGAATTTCCGTTCTAACATTTATAGACACCACAACCTCTTTTTTTTTCTAAGTTTTCATGGCAAATACTAAAAACGAACTCCCTTCTCTTAGACACCCAAGTATCTTAACTCTCTTCGAGCAAACCCTCAAGGACTTCCCGCCTTCTAGCATCACATGCAGACACACTCGCAGGGGGCACGAATGACGAAGGAGAGATTCAAACTGGAGTTATCGGACCTCCTCCGGTAGACGGGAGGTTACACACCGCTTGTGGGGAAGTCACCTTCAGCGTAGCTATCATCATCGTCAGTAGACGAAGAGAAGAGGACGTGCAGTCGCGTCAAGGAACTTCCCACTCGAAAAGGAGGATTCCATCACTTCCCTGCTTCCGACTGCAGCAATGCTTTGTAAAAGCCCCATAAAAGGGGTCTTGAAGATATGGAAAATGGTGTATCAACAAAGGGAGCTTGAGGCTCGCCCAAAGAAAAGGTTCAGAAAACTATATATATATATATATATATATATATATATATATATATATATATTATCCCTGGGGATAGGGGATTAAGAATACTACCCACGTATTTCCTGCGTGTCGTAGAAGGCGACTAAAAGGGGAGGGAGCGGGGAGCTGGAAATCCTCCCCTCTCGTTTTTTTTTTTTAATTTTCCAAAAGAAGGAACAGAGAATTGGGCCAGGTGAGGGTATTCCCTCAAAGGCCCAGTCCTCTGTTCTTAATGCTACCTCGCTAACGCGGGAAATGGCGAATAGTTTAAAAGAAAGAAAAAAAAAAAATATATATATATATGTATATATATATATATATATATATATATATATATATATATATATATATATATATATATATATATATAAACGAACGTAATACTTTACGATTACTTACAACGCAGTAAATGTCGGTGTTTATTCGAGGACGACCCATACCATTTGATATAATACATAAACAGTGTTCTACACTCCTCTCAATAAACGAAAAAGGATCCTGAAGTGAAGTTCAAGGTTTCCTTTGATATCAGATCGTGCAGAATGGAGAGGGGGAAATATTCCTCCGAGGATAATCAGATCCTTTGCCTCACGAGCTTTTGAGGGATTAGATCCCCCTCTCAGCATGGCAGTGTTCAGATAACGCCTCAAAGGAGTCGAGAGAGGAAGGCAGAGGATCAGGAGGAGGATCAAAACCCACGACAAGGACTATACGTGGTGGTTGAGCTCAGTCAAAGACCACAGCGGACAAATACACACGAGTCAATTAGCTTTTTATACACACAGACTGGATCATATAACGTCCTATATACAGACCAGATATACACTGGCACGAGTATATAACGTCCATATACACGAACTCAAGATCAAAGTATTGAGGATCATACATACACTCATTCCCAAAGGGGGATACACAACACGCGTATACAGAGAAGCGATCATATGACGCATACACGACGTGAATTATGCCAAACGGTGATGACTTCGTATTATGCCATACGGTGATGGACTTTCTACTAAGCAATACGGTGATGACTTTGTATCACACCATACGGTGATGACTGTATTATGCCATACGGTGATGACTTTCTACTAAACAATACGGTGATGACTTTGTATCACACCATACGGTGATGACTGTATTATGCCATACGGTGATGACTTTCTACTAAATAATACGGTGATGACTTTGTATCACACCATACGGTGATGACTGTATTATGCCATACGGTGATGGACTTTCTACTAAACAATACGGTGATGACTTTGTATCACACCATACGGTGATGAGTTTGTAAGCCATGCACATACGATCAGACCTTTGTATTACTCTTATGAAATACAAATCACTAAATAATTTGCATACGAGAACTCTAGAATGCAAGAATCCCTTTTTATTTCCATGTTGAAGGTTCCAGTCACAGATCTCACGAAAAGGGGGTTCAATACCTTACAAAGGAAATTTACTCATACAGGTTAACTGATAACTCGAATACAGAGAAGACAGGATCCCAGCAAGAGGCACTGGATTTAATCAGCTCTCTCAACTCTTGAGGTTGACGGAGCTATGACTCCAACGATAATTCTGTGTTAACATCACCAATGATAATGATGATATAAACAGAGATAAATAATATCAATGATAATGGTGATATAAACAGAGATAAATAACTATAGTGATAATAGTGATGCTTATCATAATCACAAGTATAATAATAATGACAATAATAGTAGTAGTAATAATTAATAATATTAATTATAGTGATAATGAATGGTAGTAACGAGAATGGTAATGATAAATATGATGATAAAGCAAGGCGAGACTGCTTATCTGACGGTACCTCTAAGCTCCCGCCTATCTGTCTGATGACCCCTGTGTGGGGTTGTGCTCTCTCTCTCTCTCTCTCTCTCTCTCTCTCTCTCTCTCTCTCTCTCTCTCTCTCTCTCTCTCTCTCTCTCTCTCCTATCTCTTTCCCCCTTTCTCTCTCCCTCTCTCTCTCTCTCTCTCTCTCTCTCTCTCTCTCTCTCTCTCTCTCTCTCTCTCTCTCTCTCTCTCTCTCTCTCTCTCACCTGGTGTAATCTTCGCTATGATGATAATGTTCGTCAGCCTAGCTAATGCGAGGGAGGAGGAGGCACAGTGAGAGGTGTAATCAAGGAGAGAGAGAGATGATTACTGGGGCTAAACAGAGGCATCACAGGGACCAGCAAACGTGGGGGATATAGTTGCCGCCTCAAAGAGAAAAAAATGCCTGTATAACAAGTCTCATCCAAGCTGTGAACTCGGGATGTTCTCCCTTGTGTTAATTAGATCTGCCCCGGAGATGTGGCTCGCAGTGACAGGAGTAGTGTGTGTGTGTGTGTGTGTGTTCATTTTCGAAAGAGATTTGTAGTTGGAGAAGAAAGTCATATATCTTTTCTTTTTTTTAAGTGGATTCTAGTTTGTCAAAACGAAACGAGGGGGTAGGGTTCTCTTCCTCTTCTTCTTCTTCTTCTTTGAGTGACCTTATGAGAATAACGTTCTAGAAATGATTACAGATCTCCTTCCTTTCTCTTTGCTCTCGTGGGGTGTGTGAGGTGGGAGTGTTGAGGAGAAATGAGTGAAGATGAGGGACGCGACTGAGAGCTCGGATGAGAAATGAGGTTAGCGAGACCCGGTACGGGTCGAGTGAGGATATGCAAAAAGGGGACGAATGTAGTAGACAGAGTCAAGCAACAGGAGGCTGAAAGACGAGGAGAATACGAGATGAGAGAGAGAGAAAGAAGGCCACGCGAGAGATTAAATGACAGGGAGATGAAGGTGAAAGACGAAAACTACATGGCAAGGTAGGTAACTACACTCCCCTCAACTAATGTTACCACAGAAGATCGGTCGACCATCGAAGAGAAACGACATATCAAGCATAGCACGTATCCATTCATCCGGCGAGGTCACAGGAGGTTAGACGAGGTCAAAGGAGTGAACTACGCCATTATGCTAAGAGCGAGTGAACGAGACGACATCATTGGCTAGCTGGATGGATATCCGCCGGGGGCCATTAAAGCCACGGTAACATCAGGTTGTAGCTACGAAAATCATGATGTCTTGGAAGACATGTCCCTCTTCAGGTGCTGTTGGCGATACAATGACCATAACAACCACCCTCCTCCTCCTCTCTCTCTCTCTCTCTCTCTCTCTCTCTCGCTGCGTTCACGACCCTTGGGTCATCAATGTTCCTCACTGGGGATGGAGAGGAATATTTAACATCTTGTTTCGCCTCTTGTTCTGGGTGTCTCAGTGTCTGTCCTATGGCATTTCAAAGTCTTCTGCATGGATTCCTAACCTTCAGTTCACAGGGGATAAGACGATGGTGGTGATGATGATAATGATGGTGAAGATGATGGTGAAGATGATGGTGATTGTAGTGATCATCATGATGGTAATTATAATGATAGTGAAGATGATGATAGTGATGATGATGATAGTGACGATAATGGTGATGATAACATTCTTGAAGATGATGATAGTGGTCGAGATGATAATGATGCTAGTGTTAATGATGGTGCTGATCATGACTTTGACAATGACGATGATGATGGCCACTAATAGTTATGATGTTAATGACTACGACGATTATGATGATCATCATTACCAAGACCATGTTAATGACGATAGATATGAAAAAGACGCAGTTTAATCATTCCAATGATCATGACACATTTTCATTGCAACATTGTAATCATAATACTTTGATTTTTATTTAATTTTTACAACGTTTTCTTCACGTGAACTTATCGTACATGAGGCAAGCCACGCTCGTTGGCTGATGTACGATGGTTATCCTATTTTTCTCTCTTCGTAAGCGACAAAGATTATAGCAGGTGGGCGAAGCAACAGCGTATCGCTTCAAGGGTTCTGGATTTCCCAAGAGTTCTGCATTCGCCCATGCTAAGAAAAATACATTGTAGTATTACATTTTCTGTGTGCGTGTACGTGTGTGCGAGTGTAAGTGTGTGTGTGTACGCGTGTAAGTGTGTGTGAGATTACTACTGTGTCTCACAAGGAGAGAGTTTTACACTCGTGTTGCCCCGTCTCTTAACGCAATATTTATGTACCACGTTCAAAAATGTTGCTGTCGAGGATTTCGGCTCCATTTCTGTAGAAATTACAGATAAACTTCTTAAGTAACAGCTGGGTTACTTTATAAGCCCCCCTCCCCCCGCACAGACACCAGAGGTAGACGAAACAGTCCCCCACCCCCACACAGACATCAGAGGTACACGAAATAGGCTCTCCTCCCTCCTCACAGACACCAGAGGTAGACGAAACAGTCCCCCCCCCCCCCTGCCCCACACACAGACATCAGATATAGACGAAATAGCCTCCACCCCCCCCCCATCACAGATACCAGAGGGAGACGAGAGATTTAGGATCAGGTCCCATAAATTTGTAGATTTCAACATATTGGTATCGAGATGGGGGAGAATGCCTTTTCAGTAGCCCCGAGTCCTCGTGGACTCTATATGATAGAGATGTCCTAATCTCAATCACTCGAGAAACCTGCTCTCGACGAGAATATATTATTAGATTAAGTTCTAAAAGAAAAAAAAAAATATTGAGGATCTCGTTCATAATGTTGAAGTTGGAGATGAGTTTGGTATGAATGATCACCAATGAATTAGTTCCGAGGACGCTTTCAACACTGTATGTAATGGTGGTCAACATGGCAGTTGCGAAGGAATATTTTTTTTAAACATGCAAAGCTTAATGATGTTCACATTGCTCTCGACAGGCAAATCTGGGATGATAGTGTCAATGAAAACGACTGGAACGTTACTTGAGAAAGCGCTTTAGTAAAACTTTCAAAGCAGTAGGGGGAACATATGTGCCAAAGTGCAGCAGACGGTCTGTAACTAAAACGAAGCCAACGTAGTGAAACACTGAAATAAAATAGTGACAGTTGCCCAAGAAAATTTCTCTTAAGAAACTCAAAAAAGACCAATAATTACCACGATAGAGTAACGTATGTAGATTTGCGTAAAGAAAGTCAAAGTGACAAGAAAAAGTAAACGTCAAAATGAATCATATATTGCTGAAAATAGCTGATGAAACCCAAAGGTATTTTACAAGTATATTAGAAGCAAGAGACTCATTAACCAGTCTAGCGGCCCATTAAATACGGAAAACAGTGACTTTTGGGAAAACAAAAATTCAAAAATCATAAATGACTGTGTTTGTCTGTATTTACGATCGAAGACATAACCCATGTCCCAAATCCAGTTTCGTTGACGAGAGAGGAGAAATTTCTTGAAATTAAATGACATGAAAGCTGAAGACAATATCTAAGAATATATGGAATGAAAGTAAATAAATCGGAAGGCACTGATAAGTTTCATCCGAGAACAATCTAAAAGGCGAAAAATGAGATAGTCAAGCCCTTGACTGCCCCTTTTCAATAAGTCACTTGCTATGGGAAAAGTCCCGCTTTAAAGGAAGTTTGCAAATGCAATATCGATGTTTAACAAAGGCAAGTCACTGCCCGGAAATTATCTTCCTATTAGTCTAACTTCTGTTGTTGTAAAACTTATGTATACCATATTCGAGATAGAACTGTAAACCATTTAGAGGACCACTACTTAATTTTCTGCATGGTTTTCGACGAAATCGTTCGTCTAAAAAATCTGCTCGATTCATTTCCATCAAAATCTACGACGAAAGTCAAGCAGGTGATGTCATATACATCTACATTTCGAACAGCATTTGATAGCTAAAAGATCTGCCAAAAAATGTAAAAGAAATCAAGGACGCGGAAAGGTAATAAACCTAAAAACACGTAAATAGAAGCAAAATAACTCTAAAAAAAAAAAAAACCACGGACACAATAAGAAGAAACACGAGCAGCATCGCCTCTCTCTCTCTCTCTCTCTCTCTCTCTCTCTCTCTCGCCATGCACAGCATCGCGCGCTATTAATCAAGACCCCACACTCGTCACTGCCGTCTTGCTCACTCAGGCTGGCAAACACAATTCATCAAACCATTGTAGCGTCTGACGCGGCGAAGACCGGAGAAACACGCTCTCCCTGGCAAGTCAAGAGAGTGAGGGAGAAAGACAGACACTACAGGGCTGTTAAAGGAGTAGATGAAAAAAAAATAATATGCAGGCCTCGCTAGCGATGGGGATTTTTAGACAGTGTGAGAAATAGTAAAAAAAAGAAATTATCCAAATGGAGAGTGAAAGCTTAAAGTCCGACCAATTTTTCTTTTTTCTGGTGTTGTGGTGGTGGTGGTGGAATGTGGAGAACATGGTGGTCGAGGGGACGATGGTTGTAGCATGTGGTGCTCCAAAGGCATTCGTTGGTTTAGAGAAATGGATGTATGACGACATGCATGCAAGTGTCAAGAGTAAGTAAACGCAAACATGCACGTAAACTACACAAAAACACTATTATGTATAGGCATATATATACGTATTACATATAATCACACGTACGTACATACATAAACACACACACGCACACAGACGTCCATAAAATACATAAACATGGATATTGGTATAGTGGTTAGCATCGCTGACTACGATTCACTTTACGGGCCATTCTGGGGTCGAATCCTAAGCGCAGATGTCGAACCCTGTAAACCTAGGTGTTCATCGTCCCATTGGGGTCGGCCTATAAATGGGTACCTGGGTTGTATATTATATATCTATATATATGTTACAGACAGGGCAACACATACAGTATTCAAAAATAGTAATCACACACACACAAACACACGACCCTCACTCAAGCCGCCGAAATGCATGGTCTGACCTGCCCCATTCCGCATGCTGTATTGCAGAGATGACCTAAATTGCCCATAATTTCCCTCCCCAAGTATCACTACATCACACCAAACTTCGCAGGTTTCTCTTGTGTCTTCATTTACCTCACATTTGCCATGCCCGACCTCCCTGGTGAGGAAACAAAAGCCCCTCTGTGCCTTTTGAGCAAGTGGAGTAATGTTCTCAAGGAACGGGTCGGACATTAACGTGTACTGTTCACTTTAAGTGGATGACATATATATATATATATATATATATATATATATATATATATATATATATATATATATATATATATATATATTGGAAATGATCACAACCGAGCACGTGACCAAATAAATTCCTTTCTTACCACAGGAAAATGAAACAAAAAGTTACCAAGTGCACTTTCGTGCAATGATCACATCATCGAGGGAGATAAGAGAAACATTAACAGTCAGTTGGTATACAACGAAGAGACGTATACAAGACCAAATGGCGTCCTAGCCAAGTCTCTTCGTTGTATACTAAGTGTTATATTTCTCTCCTGTATCTCCCCTGAAGATGTGTTCATTACACAAAATTGCACTTGGGAGCTTACCATGTTTGATTTCCCTGTGGTAAGAGCGGAATATATATATATATATATATATATATATATATATATATATATATATATATATATATATATATATATACATACATATATATATATATATATATATATATATATATATATATATATATATATATATATATATATATATATATATATATATATATATATATATATATATATATATATATATATATATATATATATATATATATATATATATATATATATATATATATATATATATATATATATAACTATACATATACATAACTATACAAGTTCTCATAAATACGGTTTAATCAAAAGCAAAATACGTTCGTCATAATAGAGTAATACGATTCCCTTCACAATCATTCGCCCATATCTCGAGTCTTTCCAACTTTCGCTTCGTCAAATCAAACTTCGTCACCTACTCAAGCTTGTCGGCTAAACACCATCATTGATTTTTCATTTACGTCTTGCTACTTATCGTGACGCTGTCGTGTTCATTCTGACGTTATCGTGCTCATTCTGACGTTGTTGTGCTCATTCTGACGCTGTTGTGCTCATTCTGACATTGCTGTGCTCATTCTGAGGCTGCCGTGCTGCTCATTCTAACGTTGTCGTGCTCATTCTGACGTTGTCGTGCTCATTCTGACGTTGCTGTGCTCATTCTGAGGCTGTCGTGCTCATTCTGACGTTGTCGTGCTCATTCTGACGTTGTCGTACTCATTCTGACGTTGTCGTACTCATTCTGACGTTGTTGTGCTCATTCTGACGTTGCTGTACTCATTCTGACGTTGTTGTACTCATTCTGAGGTTGTTGTGCTCATTCTGACGCTGTCGTGCTGCTCATTCTAACATTGTCGTGCTCATTCTGACGCTGTCGTGCTCATTCTGACGTTGTTGTGCTCATTCTGACGCTGTCGTGCTCATTCTGACGTTGTTGTGCTCATTCTGACGCTGTCGTGCTCATTCTGACGTTGTCGTACTCATTCTGACGGTGTTGTGCTCATTCTGACGCTGTCGTGCTCATTCTAACGCTATCGTGCTCATTCTGACGTTGTTGTACTCATTCTGACGTTGTTGTACTTATTCTGACGTTGTTGTACTCATTCTGACGTTGTTGTGCTCATTCTGACGTTGTTGTACTCATTCTGACGTTGTCGTACTCATTCTGACGTTGTTGTACTCATTCTGACGTTGTTGTGCTCATTCTGACATTGTTGTACTCATTCTGACGTTGTTGTGCTCATTCTGACGTTGTTGTGCTCATTCTGACGTTGTTGTACTCATTCTGACGTTGTTGTACTCATTCTGACGTTGTTGTACTCATTCTGACGTTGTTGTGCTCATTCTGATACCAATATATATTAGGGAGAACATACAGCTGTGCCCGACTCGACGACCATCAGGAGCCACGCACACTCGTAGCACGACCGGTTACTTTATCCAGCGTAACCTTGTTAATTACTTAATCTGTTTACCTCCCGTTCCAATGCGTCATATATCTCGAGCCTAACGAGAGAGAGAGAGAGAGAGAGAGAGAGAGAGAGAGAGAGAGAGAGAGAGAGAGAGAGAGAGAGAGAGGTCTTAAGTTATAGATATAATATTAATTCTCTGATGGTTTACATTTATTCTTTAAAAAGTATATATATATATATATATATATATATATATATATATATATATATATATATATATATATATATATATATGAAGGCAGCAAGTACGAATATGTACGCGTATATATTTATATGTTTGTGTATGCATATTCATGTATACGTGGAAATGCATATGTATGTATATGCGAGTGTATGGGCGTTTATGTATACATATGTGTGTGGATGGGCCATTCTTCGTTTGTTTCCTTGCTCTACCTCGCTAACGCGGGAGACAGCGACTAAGTATAATCGCATGTTTACCAAATGACGTCCTAGCTTCGTCTCTTCGATGTATATCCACTGACTTATATTTCCCTCTTGTCTCTCCCCTGATGATGTGATTATTACACGAAAGTGCACTTGGGAACTTAGAGTCTCATTTTCCTCGAGGACTCATAGGAATATTATATATATATATATATATATATATATATATATATATATATATATATATATATATATATACACACAAGATTCCCCTTTGATTCCTGTGTCTGGCATCCATTCCTCCCTTTCTTTATATAATCACTCGAACATCATGCAGAGATTCATATCCTCTAAACTCCACTGTAACCTATAAAATCTTCTTTGTACACCCTCCCCCCCCCCCCCCTTCCCCCCATCCTGCAATGTAATTCCAGTAACAGACGAAGGTAAGGTAATTCCAGTAATAGACGAAGGTAAGGTAATTCCAGTAATAGACGAAGGTAAGGTAATTCCACCCTCATAATAACTAAGGGAGGGGTCTGGGGAAATTCGGTTATTACGGGTATTGACTTCGCCTATGGGGTTATTAGGCGTTCGGATATGTCATGTTAGATAACCGGCCGCCCTTCCATTATCCAGTGTCGGCTACGCTCGCCCGTTCCCGTCAAGAGAGAATGGTGAGGAAGGAAGGTGGGAACGGCCTATCTGCTTTATGATGTCTCGTATTATAAAGGTGATTGGGGAGGAACTTTCTGCCTTACTAATCCCGAATCTTTGTATAAGGTGGAGCTTCCTGCTTTACTGTCTAATCTCCTTAAGGGGTGAGTAAGGAGGTGGTGGTGGTGCCCTCCGTTTTACTATCTTGTCTCTGCCTACAGTGATGGGTGTGGAGGAACGTTCAACTTTACTATCCCATCTTCTTAAAGTAAGGCCTGAGTAAGAGCCTTCTACTTTTTTACTGCTCTCTGTCTCCATCTATAGAAGTAAGAGAGAAAGGAGTAGATCCTTCCACTTTACTTCTCTCCGTCTCCATCTATATTGTCTCTGCCTTCGTATCGTATCTCCATCTTTAGAGATCAAGATTTTAAGTTATTCCCCTTCTGCAGATAATCTCATTGGACTCACGAGGTCTTTGGTCAACTACCTTTCCCTATTCTCCCAATCAACGACAAGTAAAGAGAGGATGATCAATTAAACCTTTTTTAAAAAAACTCTTACTCACTTCTATGATGAGGGGTTAAGCCATGATGTTTTTCCCTAAATAGACGCTATCTTCAGAGCCACTGCTCTTTAATTATAACTACGATAGTGAGGTAACCATTGTGAACACCGTGTGCTAAACACATACATAATGTCGACTTGGTTCACCTCGTAGCTCAGCGTTTGGTTAATGTTAATCTCTCGGCCAAAGCGAGACTTGTAATCACACAAGTTTCATAAGATACATCGAGATCAACTCTTTTGTAAAAAGGGATTACTATATTACGTAAAGTCATACAGTAAGTATTTCCAGAACATGTTTATTTTAATTGAGCGATATGTAATGTGTATCATTCAAAATGCATATGTCATTAAGGATTCTCATTTCAGAGACTTTTTTTTTTTTTACAGACGTCTATTTATTTATAATTCAACTTTTACGAAGTATTAACGTAATTTCCGGGATTCCTACTCAGTCAGATTAGAACGAAGAGGCCAAGTTTCGTACATAATCTTCTCTTAGTTTGGTTTCTTATGGCTGGTGAAATGACCCCGGGCAGAACTTCCATGCTCAGGGCTGGAACCCGGACGGGTCTGCAGCGGTAACCACTACACCACGGAAGCCCTTTAAGTATCCACTATCGTACTGCTGGATGATACGCATGACTAGTGTTTGGCAGAGGAACAGAATGTCTTGTTTCTCTCTTGGTGATCCAGGATTTGATGGTGTTGTCTGGATGTGTAGTGATATTACCGCATGGCAACACAAGAAGGTGTTTGGTTAGAGCAATACAAAAACGTCATTTGCGCTGTTGGATTTTCATGCTAGTTCCAGTTCACAAATAAATGAAAGTTCGTGAGTGCGTTAATCACCCACAGGCTTAAATACATACACATAGCTAATCACGCACATATACACACACGCGTACTCTAGGGCCCCCACTTGTGTCAAACTCCCTCCCCCGTATAGTGCAAATTGGCAATTACGCCCCTACCATCATACACACACACACACACACACACACACACACAACTAGAGACAGGGTAGTAGAGCAGAATGCTCCTCCCCACCCATCTCTATACGAGACTGGATTATAAAGCAAAAGGCTCCTCCCCACCCAACTCCATGGACGGAGACAGTAAAGTATACAACTCCTCCTCCATCCCTATAGGAGAAGACAGGATAATCAACCCGTGGACTCCTCCTCCCCACTCACCCCTGTAGAAGGAAAGAGTATGGTACAGCAGATGGTTCCTCCCCACTCACGACTTGATACCCACTCTGTCATGGCGGTAACTGGCGAACATACCCGACACCGGATGTAGGGAGACTGGTTACCGGACATGACATAACCGAACGCCAATACTTTTGCCCAAAGGGCGGAGTTAATACTCATAATAACCGAAATTTTCCCCAGATCCCTCCAATCATTTCTATGAGGGGAATTACATCATCTTCGTCTATCGCAAGAATCATAATACAGGTCGAAGACAGAGGTGTACGAAGACAATACCATCGTGATTGTGTAGGTTACAGTATGGCTGTATGTTTACAAAAAACGTTGTACGATAGGAGCAATTTGGGGACCCACTGTAAAACCCACTCCACGCACAATACAAATTTGTGATAAGTACGTACACGGATGAATAAACAGGGATATCATTTATTGGTTAGGGTCGTTATTTACTCATCCATACGAAAAAATTATATACATGTATGATACATGGTCAGGGCAAATTAATCATCCTGACCTCTACTAACACTTGAGGCATATCAGCCAGGAAGCGAGGGCATTGCACTCTGCGACATGTGAATGATCCCAATGTAATCTCATATTATATATATATATATATATATATATATATATATTCATACTATTCGCCCTTTCCTGCGTTAGCAAGGTAGCGTTAAGAATAGAGGACTGAGCCATTGAGGGAATATCCTCATTTGGCCCCCTTCTCTGTTTCTTGTTTTGGAAAATTAAATACGAGAGGGGAGGATTTGCAGACCCCCGCTCCCTCCTCTTTTAGTCGCCTTCTCCGACACGCAGGGAATACGTGGGAAGTATTTTCTCTCCCCTATCCCCAGGATAAGTATATATATATATATATATATATATATATATATATATATATATATATATATATATATATACATACCGGCTCTTCTCTCATAATGAATACAGGTATACACGACTGAGCCGAGACTTGATGAAAAGAGAAAAATATAATGAACTCTCTTGGCTCATTTATCTGTTCTCACGTTTCCGAATGTAATGATACAGGAGGGAGAATCTCCAGCCCAAAGCCACCACAAGTTCCCATCTCCCTTCTTCGTCGTCGCCCCCCTGCTATGGGATATACGTGGGTAGTATTCTCTCTGTATAATTCCCAAAAGGATTACACTTCATTATACTAAGCAGTCATTTTATCGACTCTAGAATATAGAAAATACATAGCCTATGTTTTAATCTTTGCCTTTGATGTTTATATATGAAAAAAAAAATAAAATCAACTCGTATGCCTTCTCTAGTTCCAGAAATGCCACATACAATACCACGTGTTTTTCCAAAGTATTTCTCACATACATTCTTCAAAGCAAACGCCTGATCTTCAAGTCTTTTATATAAAAGCATTGAATAACAGTGTCATATGATATAACTCACGTCTCTTCCTTCTTTTTGGAGAGAGAGAGAGAGAGAGAGAGAGAGAGAGAGAGAGAGAGAGAGAGAGAGAGAGATACACAGTGAAAATGTAGTATGTATTTAAACATGAAGTTACTAAACATGGTCATTTTCTCGTTCCTACATAAAATTCTGGTGACGGAACGTGTTGAAAGAACACTCTGGGGTGATTCACTTTCTCTGGTGTTACAGATGAATCATGAGTAATAGTTAACACACAAGGCGAAGATGTACTGAAAACTATTAATATCTGAATATATTACCCTCATATCTACCGAGAAGACTTAGATTTCTTGCGAGTCATCTTTCAAGATTCCTAGCGTCTTAAGAGAATTATAAAGGCTTTAGATGTCTTGAAATAGAACTGCATACGACACGAATAGAATTCTCCTATAAAGGGAATGTGGTTCAGTGTGGCGTGTGTGTGTATAGCCCCTGGAGATGAAAACACCTCAGAGTAAGTAACGGGTTTCTTTGACATGGGGGAGGGGGAGTATAGTAACGAGTTTCTTCGATATGGGGGTAACAGCGAAGGCAAAGAGATGACCTCAGTGCTTGTCTAAGCACCCGAGAGGCAGTCTCGATCAGCCAAGAGGTGAGTGTGTCTGACCTGACGACCTTGCAAGCCAGCCAAGCCAAGCTCCCGCCGCCCATCTCCCCCTCCGCCCTCCCTTCCCTCCACTGTCACCTCATCGACTGTCTCAAAGGTGTAATTAAATGAGGGAGACCCAACGATGCAGAACCCCGTATAATGAGGATCACCACCTCAATAGGACGGGTAGAGATATGAGAGAGAGAGAGAGAGAGAGAGAGAGAGAGAGAGAGAGAGAGAGAGAGAGAGAGAGAGAGAGAGAGAGAAGGGGGGAGGGAAGCGAGTGAGACTTGGGTTAGGGGGGGAAGGTAATCTAATCCCCATCTCGCCGTTTCTTCCCACAGGGCCATAAAAAGGGTGTTTTTGTCTCCCGCAACGAGGTAATATAATAGGGCCAAAGATGTGTTTAACACCTAATTGTCACGAATTATTTCCGTATAATGTCTTCCCCGAGGATACGGGTGGTGGTGTGTGTGTGTGTGTGTGTGTGTATGTGGAGGGAAACGAGTGGGTTTGTACGAGATTACGGGGGCGTGTAAGAACGAACGAGAGGGACTTCATAAATGGTTCATTTTTTTTTTTCCTTAGGAAAAGGGAAGGGATTCCTGGGCAGTTACCTCCGTCAAGGTATGCTGGCAAGAGAATGCTATTGTAAGAAATGTTTTTTTTTTTCTTCCCCTTTTTTGAATCGAGGGATTATAACCTCTCTCTCTCTCTCTCTCTCTCTCTCTCTCTCTCTCTCTCTCTCTCTCTCTCTCTCTCTCTCTCTCGTGGTAGAAGCTCGTAGGTAGATAGGTTTCAACCCTCTCTGTAGACAACGCTGAAAATCCTTTTCAAAAAAAGAAGGGAAAAAATTTTTTTACGAAGAAAGCGAGTGAAAGCATTCATGGAAGAGATGGTGGGGGTAGGGGACACGAAGCCCCGTATGTCCTAAGACATCACGAGACAATATTGTCTTTTTATACGCCGCCAATGTGGTTGGGTCGCTGGACTTTAACGTGGTGTGTGTGTGTCTCGAATACATGGGGGGGGGGGGGGGGGGGGGCATTATTCCAAGCCTTTATACATATATACAGAAGCCAGGTCCATGCATTACCCCACTCTCAACCCATATCACAATTACGAATAGACGGAAAACGGGGGGAAAGGACGCGAAGGGAGAAAGAAAAACCACACACGAATCAACACAATTAACCACAGAATCATGAATATGACGTGTGGATTTTGAGGTCCCGAGAGGGCGTGCGGGAGAAACACACACACACACACACGTCCGCTAGACACATCTCCTTTAACGAGAGGCATCCCTCGTCCCTACTGAGGGTGGTGTGTATGAATATTCATCCGCCGATTACGGCTAACCTATTTTCCAATTCATGTTCACGTTACCGCCATAATGGCATACTTCAAGGGTATGGCACACCGGCAACCAACGCTTACATCAATGCCATCCAGAGCTCCTGCTGCTGCTGCTGCTGGTGCTGGCGGTGTTGCTAACCATCGTGGTATAGCTGGTGGCTTCAAGTGTTTCTACACACGACGTTAGAAGGTTAATCTCTCCACACACACACACACACACTCAGCCTCGGGAGTTCTTGACTGGTCTGTTCAAGTGGCCAGATAAGACACAGAGAGGGAGATGGTCGGGTTCCCTTGCATCGTGAGACGAGCTTTCTTCCAATCTCCAGTCTCTCTCTCTCTCTCTCTCTCTCTCTCTCTCTCTCTCTCTCTCTCTCATTCAAACCCTATGTCATCTATTAACCCCCCATTATCATCCTCTCACTATCTATCACCCTTAAACATCCACTCTTCTCACAACCCCTTCCCTTCTCTGGCCTACTCTCCCCCTCTCCCCACCTCACCATCTGTCATCGCCTTGTGTCTGCCTCTTCACTTCGCCTCGCCGGGAGACCTACTGGCCCAGTATAGGAGGCGGCATCATGGCAGGAGTAATGGGGGGGGGGGGGGTTATGTTGCTCTTAGTTAAGGATTAGAGTCGGGAGCAGGACTTGGGGGGCGGCTGTAGGTGGATGGACAGAACTGTGTTTGTGTGGAGGTCACTGTACTTGTGTGGAAGACATTGTATCCTTGTAGAGGAAGCAGGGTTGCACACACACACACACACACACACACACACACGCGCGATGAGTGAGCAAGTGGGACTTCCAGCAGCAGTCGATGTGAGCCGAGCTGTGACGACTCATAACGCAGTTGTCGCACTTGCTAAGAGCAGCCATCGACCCTACCCAGGGAGGTACGACCCACCTGCGTATCGGAAGGGTTAGTGAGGACTGCACTTCAGTGGCTGTTTAGTTTCCTTCTCCTAGTCTTTTGACCCAAAGATACTGGTTTTTTTTCCCCGTTTCCCGTCCTTACGTCCACAGATTCTCCCCATCTCGCACATGATGATAACACGTAACACACAAGTGTCACTCTTTGGCATCCGCAGTGCCCGAGAATCGAGAGGCGCAATAAAATTATATTCATATGCCCCTCACCGCCCCAACGCCCATTCAGTTACCATATACAACAATAATAAACATCAAGCAGCTAATAAATCTCAAGTGTGACATTAGTAATTAAAGATCAATCAAACTTCTGTCTACCAGAGAATGGAAGATTATATTCTCAATAACTTATCTACAGTCAAATTCCACTTAGGAAATCATCGTGCACTCACGTCGTGGGCTTAGACGAACGAGACGAATTTCATTAAACGTATATTAGAATTAAGCGAGAAAAGAAAAAAAAGGTAATATTTTGGGGGGTTATGTGATTTTCCTCGACTCGAAAACGTTCAACGAACTGCGCTTGGCTCAACGAAAACGTTCAACGAACTGAGCTTGGCTCAACGAAGGGTTGAGGGAGAGAAAAAGAGATTACGAAGATGGAGAGGAGTAATGGTGTAGGGAAAGGGTTATACGAAGGAACTGAAATAGAAAAGAATTAAAGAAATAAGAAAATAACAGATAATTAGAAGGAAAGACTAAAGACTTTAATGCTACGATCAATGAAAAATGACAAAGACTTTATACTGATATCAAACACCCGAGAACTGTAACACTAACTGTAACGACAGTATCAGAACCTGTAACACAGGCAAGGCTAATTACAGGACCTGTAACACTGAATATAAAGACCACATACAGTACCTGTACCACTAGAAGAGAGGAGGTATACCTGTATAATACTAACCTTTATAGGCAATTACAGGTTCTGTAACCGACTTGAAATATAATTACAGGGCTCGTAATTCTGACTTGGACAATTCAGGGATCTGCAACACACACTTCAGAAACATTTAAAGGACCTGTAACATTATTAAGTTTAATGACAGCAATACTGCCTGTAACACACACACTTCAGATACAATTACAGGACCTGTAACGCCGACTTTAAACACAAATACAGGAATTGTAACTCATATCTTTAAATACGATTACAAGAAATGGAACACCGACTTGAATACAATTACAGAACGTATGGCAACGACTGTAAATACAATTACAGGGCCTGTAACACCAGCTTTAAAAGACACTTGCTGGACCTGTAAACCAGGAGTTAGATCCGAAATAAGGACAAAGAGAAACTAAGAGGATGAATATTCATCATTTTCAAATTTTGCTTGTGTGTGTGTGACTGACATTCACGGGCCGCCCAGGGTCCAGCACCTACGTTCGAATCCTGGTTAAGGCGGCAGTCAACTAGGCTGTTCATCCACCCCTAGGGGCTGGTCGATAGAACGAGTACCTGGCTCAGGCCAGGATATATATAGAGATTGATAGATAAAGAGTTAATGGAATGGCCTTGATTAGGGCCTCGGCTGCCCGTGCCGTGTCAACATAATATATATATATATATATATATATATATATATATATATATATATATATATATATATATATATATATATATATATATTCCTATGAGTCCACGGGGAAAATGAAACACGAAAAGTTCCTAAGTGCACTTTCGTGTAATAATCACATC
>NC_092240.1:10957500-11000000 GCF_036320965.1 Panulirus ornatus | reverse complement strand
GTGAGCGTTTTTACATTACGTCAGCTACATGAATTTTATTCACTCCAACGCACTGAAAAATATACACTTGTCACATTTAGATAAACATGTTCTTTACAGTACATGATTTTGGTGATATCTTCAGTGCATTTTATTAATCATTCTATCCCAAATATACCGTTATATTCAAGTAATGGTCCTTTATTTTTTCCACGAGATCTATTAAGCAGATAATCCTTACTCTACGTTGCTTAAAAGTAATACCTCGCTTATTTGCCGTCTCATGTCTTAAAACAGGAAACTTTGGGTCCATTTTCAATGAACCCTTAATGGACCATGCGTTGAATATTCTCAACATTCTAGCCCACACCTCCTTTAATCGAAGTGCAGCACGAAGAGACACTGCCGACTTCAATGAACTTTCTTGGGTATCGGTGGTAAAGCAAATGTCAGCGTGTGTACGAACACAGCCTAAATGAATAGATATAGTTAGGGCAAAAGTTATATCGGTGTGTGTGTGCGATATATTTTGACGCCTTATGGAAGGGAATTAATGATGAACCGACTGATAGATAGATATCTAAGGACATGTATTCTAATCTATAAGATCTATATCTTTCAAGTAGGAGGAGAGACAGCCCTCCTAATCTAGCTTTGGGAATGAACAACCTTCCCATATGATAGACTATGGACAAGATTGAGAAAGAGGAGAGGGACTATAACAGTGAAGAGCGATTGGAATAGAAGGGAATAAACAGGTAGTGAGGGTAATGACTGGAAGGGTGACTGATGGGAATTATACGTGTTCAGAGCAGTCTTTCTTTAAAGTCTCCCCACCCAAGAAAAAAATATATAATCGATGTTATTATAACTTCCATGATTTCTTTTATGGAAAGCAGGGCCACTGAATGCCCTTATTATAGCAATATTGTATCTATATATATATATATATATATATATATATATATATATATATATATATATATATATATATATATATATAATCATACGAGGTGTATATAAATATTTTTATTCTTAATATAGTTAATCGCCGTCTCCCGCGTTAGCGAGGTAGCGCAAGGAAATAGACGAGGAATGGCCCAACCCACCCACATACACATGTATATACATAAACGCCCACACATGCACATATACATACATATACATTTCCCCATTATACATACGTATACATACAAAGAAATATATACACATGTACATATTCATATTTGTTGCGATCATCCATAACTGTATATATATATAAATCTATATGAAGTTATGAATTTCACTTCATATAGATATAATCACACGAGGTGTATATAAATTCATATATACGACACTCAAGTTCCAGAGTGTGTAAACAAGAGAAAGGCAGTATAATCAACACCAGATCACCACCAGCCCACACGCAACAACCTGCACCAGTACCAACGTGAAGTGAAAAGTAACACAAAACTTCGCTAGCAGTTTGTACGACTCTGCCAAGCCTGGGAGCGATGCCGAGAGAGAGAGAGAGAGAGAGAGAGAGAGAGAGAGAGAGAGAGAGAGAGAGAGAGAGAGAGAGCGCCCCTTATGTAATTTTAGGGTGGTGACTTATGAAAATTTCTTGAAGCTGTTCAAAGACTCGGGTTTGAGAAGGTTATGTGAATAGGGAATGTCTCACAGACAGTGGGAGTGGAATGATGGGTATGGTATGTGTGTGTACTGGAAGGGAAGTTGGTGTATGTACGTACGTGTGTGTGTGTGTGTGTGTGTGTGTGTGTGTGTGTGTGTGTGTGTGTGTGTGTGTGTTCGTCTATCTGTTCACTTACTCATAGTTTCACTCACATCGAATGATCAAAGCTAATGAATATGGACGTCTCGTCTCAAGGAACAAAACCGAACTCCTTCGGCAAAGATTAGAAAAAGAAATGGTCTTAACATACACCAATCACAGCTAGAACACCAATCCCCACACAAACGTTTCAGCTAGAACACCAATCCCCACACAAACGTTAGAGCTAGAACACCAATCCCCACATAATCGTCAGAGCTAAAACACCAATCCCCACATAAACGTTAGAGCTAGAACACCAATCCCCACATAATCGTCAGAGCTAAAACACCAATCCCCACATAAACGTTAGAGCTAGAACACCAATCCCCACATAAACGTTAGAGCTAGAACACCAATCCCCACATAATCGTCAGAGCTAAAACACCAATCCCCACATAAACGTCAGAGCTAGAACACCAATCCCCACATAATCGTCAGAGCTAGAACACCAATCCCCACATAATCGTCAGAGCTAAAACACCAATCCCCACACAAACGTTAGAGCTAGAACACCAATCCCCACATAAACGTTAGAGCTAGAACACCAATCCCCACATAAACGTTAGAGCTAGAACACCAATCCCCACATAAACGTTAGAGCTAGAACACCAATCCCCACAAAAATTTCACAAGTACAACACCAATCCCAATATAAACGTCACAGCCAAAGCACAAATCCTTACACAAGCTTTACAACTATAGCACCAATCCCTACATAAACGTCACATCTAAAACACCAATCCCTACGTAAATCTCAGAGCTAGATCACCAATCCCTACGTAAATCTCAGAGCTAGATCACCAATCCCTACATTAACCTCAGTACCAAGATCACCAATCCCTACATTAACCTCAGTACCAAGATCACCAATCCCTACATTAACCTCAGTACCAAGATGACTAATCCCTACATTAACCTCAGTACCAAGATCACCAATCCCTACATTAACCTCAGTACCAAGATCACCAATCACTACATTAACCTCAGTACCAAGATCACCAATCCCTACATTAACCTCAGTACCAAGATCACCAATCCCTACATTAACCTCAGTACCAAGATCACCAATCCCTACATTAACCTCAGTACCAAGATCACCAATCCCTACATTAACCTCAGTACCAAGATCACCAATCCCTACATTAACCTCAGTACCAAGATGACTAATCCCTACATTAACCTCAGTACCAAGATCACCAATCCCTACATTAACCTCAGTACCAAGATCACCAATCCCTACATTAACCTCAGTACCAAGATGACTAATCCCTACATTAACCTCACTACCAAGATCACCAATCCCTACATTAACCTCAGTACCAAGATCACCAATCCCTACATTAACCTCAGTACCAAGATGACTAATCCCTACATTAACCTCACTACCAAGATCACCAATCCCTACATTAACCTCAGTACCAAGATGACTAATCCCTACATTAACCTCAGTACCAAGATCACCAATCCCTACATTAACCTCAGTACCAAGATCACCAATCCCTACATTAACCTCAGTACCAAGATCACCAATCCCTACATTAACCTCAGTACCAAGATCACCAATCCCTACATTAACCTCAGTACCAAGATCACCAATCCCTACATTAACCTCAGTACCAAGATCACCAATCCCTACATTAACCTCAGTACCAAGATGACTAATCCCTACATTAACCTCAGTACCAAGATCACCAATCCCTACATTAACCTCAGTACCAAGATCACCAATCCCTACATTAACCTCAGTACCAAGATCACCAATCCCTACATTAACCTCAGTACCAAGATCACCAATCCCTACATTAACCTCAGTACCAAGATCACCAATCCCTACATTAACCTCAGTACCAAGATGACTAATCCCTACATTAACCTCAGTACCAAGATCACCAATCCCTACATTAACCTCAGTACCAAGATCACCAATCCCTACATTAACCTCAGTACCAAGATCACCAATCCCTACATTAACCTCAGTACCAAGATGACTAATCCCTACATTAACCTCACTACCAAGATCACCAATCCCTACATTAACCTCAGTACCAAGATCACCAATCCCTACATTAACCTCAGTACCAAGATCACCAATCCCTACATTAACCTTAGTACCAAGATTACCAATCCCTACATTAACCTCAGTACCAAGATCACCAATCCCTACATTAACCTCAGTACCAAGATCACCAATCCCTACATTAACCTCAGTACCAAGATCACCAATCCCTACATTAACCTCAGTACCAAGATCACCAATCCCTACATTAACCTCAGTACCAAGATCACCAATCCCTACATTAACCTCAGTACCAAGATGAATAATCCCTACATTAACCTCACTACCAAGATCACCAATCCCTACATTAACCTCAGTACCAAGATCACCAATCCCTACATTAACCTCAGTACCAAGATCACCAATCCCTACATTAACCTCAGTACCAAGATGACTAATCCCTACATTAACCTCACTACCAAGATCACCAATCCCTACATTAACCTCAGTACCAAGATGACTAATCCCTACATTAACCTCAGTACCAAGATCACCAATCCCTACATTAACCTCAGTACCAAGATCACCAATCCCTACATTAACCTCAGTACCAAGATGACTAATCCCTACATTAACCTCAGTACCAAGATGACTAATCCCTACATTAACCTCAGTACCAAGATCACCAATCCCTACATTAACCTCAGTACCAAGATGACTAATCCCTACATTAACCTCACTACCAAGATCACCAATCCCTACATTAACCTCAGCACCAAGATCACCAATCCCTACATTAACCTCAGTACCAAGATCACCAATCCCTACATTAACCTTAGTACCAAGATTACCAATCCCTACATTAACCTCAGTACCAAGATCACCAATCCCTACATTAACCTCAGTACCAAGATCACCAATCCCTACATTAACCTCAGTACCAAGATCACCAATCCCTACATTAACCTCAGTACCAAGATCACCAATCCCTACATTAACCTCAGTACCAAGATCACCAATCCCTACATTAACCTCAGTACCAAGATCACCAATCCCTACATTAACCTCAGTACCAAGATCACCAATCCCTACATTAACCTCAGTACCAAGATCACCAATCCCTACATTAACCTCAGTACCAAGATCACCAATCCCTACATTAACCTCAGTACCAAGATCACCAATCCCTACATTAACCTCAGTACCAAGATCACCAATCCCTACATTAACCTCAGTACCAAGATCACCAATCCCTACATTAACCTTAGTACCAAGATTACCTATCCCTAAATAAACTTTAGGTCTACAAAACCAATCCCTACGTAAGCTTCACAAGGATTACACCAATCCCTAGGCATATTCCACAAGCAGGACACCAATCCCAAAGTAAACTTCACAACTTAGATCACCAATCCCTCGATTTAGCAAGCCAAATAATATCATTTATCATTCCATGATTTCCGGTTTATAACAATCAAAACACCCCAATATTCTCACAAAAAAGGGAGGGGGGCCAACAATACAATCAAAAATACAATAAGTTTACAAAGCAAATACAAACTCGATAAAAAACCTTTTTAATTCCCGTTTACAAAACGCGACCACACAAGAATATATTTTTTTTTTTTTCGAATGCGTTATAATATATCTACCATCCAACATGAAATTTTGATAGAACTCACTTGGCTCTGACGTTTAGTTGGTACACAAGACAGATATTGGTGTTCCTTGATTCGAGATTCCAAATGGCTCTCTCTCTCTCTCTCTCTCTCTCTCTCTCTCTCTCTCTCTCTCTCTCTCTCTCTCTCTCTCTCTCTCTCTCCCTCCTTACCAAAGTGATGAATGTGGGTTCGTTTTCCAATGATTTCTCTCATATACGAATGTGTACGAAACGTATGTGCCCATATACATGTATATGAATGTATATATGTAACTATTTTCTTTTTTGTAATTCACTGTACGGGAAAGGGGATACACACATGGGGCCTCATCTCTAGAAGAAGATGTGTGTGTTAAGTATGCAATTAACCTATTTGTTCAGTATTGGGAAGGAGTCCTACACTTGTGCTATCTCACCTCTTGAATATATGTATATGTATGTGTGTATGTAATTAACCTATATGTAATGTATGGGGAAGAACTCTTACACTCGTGCGGCCCCATCTCTTAAAACAATATGCATGTATGCATTTAATTTTACTATTTGTACCGTATGGGGAGGGAGTTTTACATTTTTTGAGCCCCTCACCTCTTGAACAAATGTATGTATGTAAGTAATTAACTGTTTGTACCGTATAGGGAGAGAGAGTTTTAAACTCGTAGCACTCCGTATCTTGAATTCTCTACAATCACCCTAAATTTACGTATGTAGCCCGACCATCTGTATGTATCCACCTATGTATGGATGTATTCATGAAAAATGGAATCATCATCACATCCCTCACAGACGCCTATACATGTGCGCGAGTTTTCAATCGTCTGAGAAAACGCCACAAAAATATATCGAGATTGGAAATTCCCAGGCGGAGAAAATAGCATGAATAACATTCTGGCTGTCGAAGAGGAAGGTGAAAAGCCTTGAAAGGAGGACAGATACAAGAGGTACTTGCAAAGGAGGAGAGAAAATCGCTTTATGTGATCAAGAAGACATTGATAAGGACAGACGTTTGAAGCGAATGGAAAGAGCGTGAAAGAAATGAAACTTTTCTTTGTGTGTTCGCCGAGACCACACATTTAATCGAGTGCCCCGATAGTTAAGGCCATTTCACTAATACAAAATCACGACAGACACGCAGTTTTATAAATGCCGAAAAAACTCTGAAGATGTGCTAATACACGAAAGCGCTCAGGATCTAACTTTTCCTTTTCAATATATATCTTATCTATTATACTTTGTCGCCGTCTCCCGCGTCAGCGAGGTAGCGCAAGGAAACAGACGAAAGAATGGTCCAACCCACCCACCCACATACATATGTATATACATACACGTCCACACACGCACATATACATACCTATACATTCCAACGTATACATATATATACATACACAGACATATACATATATACACATGTACATATTCATACTTGCTGCCTTCATCCATTCTCGTCGCTACCGCCGCCACACATAAAATGGCACCTCCCCTCCCCACCGCGCACGCGCGAGGTAGCGCTAGGAAAAGACAACAAAGGCCACATTCGTTCACACTCAGTCTCTAGCTGTCATGTAATAATGCACCGAATTCACAGCTCCCTTTCCACATCCAGGCCCCACAAAACTTTCCAGGGTTTACCCCAGACGCTTCACATGCCCTGGTTCAATCCATTGACAGCACGTGTATATATATATATATATAAATATATATATATATATATATATATATATATATATATATATATATATATATATTTATATATATATATATATATATATATATACAAACTCGACCCCGGGCGGCCCACGAGTACGTCATAGTCAACAACACCATCCACTACATCACAAAGGGCGTGTGAAACTTTAGTACTTTAAAAGGTCATGTGACAAAACCCAAAAAGAAAAAAAAAAGTATTAACTGAACCCTCATTGACAAGCGATTACCAGTCATTTCGGAACTATCAAACCAAATAAAAACACACACGTCAGAGGATGATTGAATATGCAAATAAGCCCGCTCATGCATCTCTTATAGGCACACAGGCATACATTTAGAGCGTTGGGGGGATACGTTACCAAAAGACATCATTTGCATCCGAAGCAAGGAAGGAATAGTCACTTAACAAGCCACCTCTCCTTGTCTTGACTACCCACATAATGTGGATGGCCATGGGGGAAGGACAGATAACAGATGACCTAAGGTTATCCAAGGATAAACGTTAATTCTAGCCTAAATCTGTGATTATATATACCAAAGGCAACTGGGAGTAAATTCCTATGTTGGTGTGTACATATATGTACACATATATAGAAAATGTGCAGGGATGCACGAAGAGAGACTTGGTCACCTGTGCTTGTATTTGTTCGAGTGTGTGTGTGTGTGTGTGATTCCATGCGTATCAATACACTACTTTATTCCCTTGTGTGTATGATTATTATTTTCACCTTTACACACACACACACGACACATGATTTACAAGCGGCCAAATGTTTTACGTCCTGTGATAAATCACCTCTTTTTTTTATTGCCTCTCCTCTACGTGTGACCTTAGGAAAATCGTTGAAGGTCCGAAATAACATCTGAAATTACCTAGGAAGGAGGGAAGTGTACGTGTACTTAATCCCTACCGTAATGCTAACGTAGGGAGTAAAGGGAGGGGAGTGAAGCGATAAGTTACGAACCCAATCCCTATTCTCCTTCTAAAGTAGGGAGTAAGGAAGGGAAGGCAGCAGCTTTTCTGTACTCAATCTCTACTATAACTCTAAGGTAGGGACTCATGGAAGGGGAACTCAATCCCTACTCTCATTATAGGATAGGGAGTCAGGTAGGGAAGGGGGATGCAAGCCTCTATGGATTGGAATCCCTTCCTTAATACGAGGAGTGAGGGGGGATACAAGCCTCTATGGATTGGAATCCCTTCCTTAATACATAGGGAGGGAGGGAGACAGGGAAGGAGGGAAGCCAGGGTTTCAGTACTTTAATCCCTACTGTAATTCCATGGTCCACTAGAGAGAGGCATGGGAAGATAAATTATATAAACCACTCGCGATCCACGACTCAAAGTGTACCCTTTGAAGTATAATTTATTCGAAGCATTATATATCATGTCTTTGGTATTAGGCACGCGAGGCTTATAGCCGGGGTTTAAAATAACCAGAGCGATATATATATATATATATATATATATATATATATATATATATATATATATATATATATAGGAAATGATCACAATTTTGCGCGTGATCAAGATATTCCTACGGGTCCACGGGGAAAATAAAACACGAAAAGTTCCCAAGTGCACTTTCGTGTAATAATCACATCATCAGGGGAGACACATGAGAGAAATATAACAGTCAGTTGATATACATCGAAGAGACGAAGCTAGGACACCATTTGGTAAACATGTGCACTTGGGAACTTTTCGTGTTTCATTGTCCCCGTGGACTCATAGGAAAATATATATATATATATATATATATATATATATATATATATATATATATATATATATACACACCAAAGGAGAATGCTGTGCATTACCGACTCCAGTCTCACCGAGGTAGTTTTCGAATGAGTTACATTAGTGAATACGAGAGTAAAAAGAAGGGGAAGTAAACAGCGCAGAATTTGAAGGTAATAACAGAACGAAGGATAAAAGAAAGAACCATCAAGAAGGATGAAAAAAAAAAAAACAGTAAGAACGGAAACCGTCGAGGCAATTTATTTTCTGTTTGTATCATCGGTGAAACGGCGGATATCGGCTCCAGACTGTCATCGGGGGTCGGGTGGAATCGATGGCTATCGGCTATTTTGGCGATGGAAACTCAAAAGAGCCGATTAAAACTCCATAACCGATACATAGTCCTAGCGGCTACCTGGAGCCCGCAGAGAGAGAGAGAGAGAGAGAGAGAGAGAGAGAGAGAGAGAGAGAGAGAGAGAGAGAGAGAGAGAGAGAGAGAGAGAGAGAGACCTACCAAACGAGAACTTACGAGACTTTTGTCACGAGACAGGGCTATTGGGTACGGCTCACCTCAGAACGAGAGAGAGAGAGAGAGAGAGAGAGAGAGAGAGAGAGAGAGAGAGAGAGAGAGAGAGAGAGAGAAGGCTGTATCGATTAAATGTAAACCCAACCCCCTCTCACCTCCTCTGCTTTGCTAGCTGATTCAGTATTAATTCTATGTGGCCTCTGGGAGCGAGAGAAGGCGAGGGTGGGTGGGTGGGTTAGTTAGGACGGGCAACTCGACTTTGCTTCTCCATTACACGTATGATACTGTGACTGACGCTTTAAAAAAAGGTCTTTTCAAGGATTCTATAATCGCGTCTGATATAGACCGAATGATAAGTTTATGATACGCTCGTTGTCTTTTGTCTTGGACGCACCCGATCTCCATCTAGACAGTCACTTGTTTACCAAATGGCGTCCTAGTTACGTCTCTTCGTTGTATATCAACTGACTTATATTTCTCTCGTGTCTCCCCTGGTGATGTGACTATTACACGAAAGTGCACTTGGAAACTTGTGTTTCATTCCCCCATGGATTCATATATACGAAACATTGGTAATCAAAGCTTTAGAATATTCAGGCGAGTTTAGTCTGCTACGATCCTATGTATATTCGGGGATGGGATTCACATAGCTCATGGCTTAGGATTAGCCTTGTAGTATATAACACTTACGGTGTATAAAAAAAAAAGTATATGCTATAATACCATGCGACCCCTGCAATACCATAAGTATTAACGCGGGTGCTATCAAACTTGCCTCCGGTTCATCGAAACTGCTCCAATATGTGTCATAGATTTAGAGGAGATATAACCTGGTTTTACGCGTCGAGCTACATTGCCCGTAGATCCGACTCGTGCATCACGACGAGAGATAAAGTTTTATCTATACTGTTATAGTGTTACGTCTTGTCACGTCATATACAGTTACGTTTTGTCACGTTACGTCTTTTCACGTCCTGTTACGTTCTGTACCATTATACTGTTACGTCTTGTCACGTTCGGTACAGTTATACTGTTACGTCTTGTTACGTTATGTACTGTTATACCGTCCCGTCTTGTTACCGTTAGACTGTCACGTTTTGTCACGTTATGTACCATTGTACTGTTACGTCTTGTACCATTATACCGTTACGTGTCACGTTTACGTCACTGGGTCACGGAGTGGGGTCAGGCTCGTTAATAAATGGCAAGATCATCTTTTGTTCTCCACTAATCGTCCGTCTGTCATTTTTGGCATTCACCTGACGCTGTATCGCCTACATTAAGCAAATACTATAACGCACCACGACTTTAAGTAATTAGTCTTGTATTATATATCTTTTGGGGTCAAAATTAAGAGTTCATAGGGGGAAAAAACAATGGAAAAGAAATAAGAGGGATTCAAAGGATCTCAAATCAAGACTTGCGGGGGTAAAAGAAAATGAGAATGGGCGGGAAAGGAGACGGACTTCAATGAGGCCCAAAGTTTCATACCGACGGCAGCCGACGTTCCTGTGAAATGCCGTCCACGTACACCTGCCGGAGAGAGAGCAAGAGAGCTTGACAAAAATCCTTTCTCCGACTTGGGAGCTTCCCGCTCGCCGCGACGGCCTCCTCCTGCTCCTCCTCCAGGAGGAGGAGGACCCTGTCAAGGTCACGGGGAAAAGGGGAAGGCTGGTAGGTAAGGAGGGAGGAGGAGGAGGAGGAGGAGGAGGAGGGTGGTATGGCTTCATATGCCATCATGAACAAGGAGGAACCACCACTAACTTTACGCTTGAATCTCCTCCTCCTCCTGCTGCAGGAGGAGGAGGAGCCTGTCAAGGTCACGGGGAAAAGGGGAAGGTTGGTAGGTAAGGAGGGAGGAGGAGGAGAGCGGTATGGCTTCGTATGCCATCATGAACAAGGAGGAACCACCACCAACTCTACGCTCGAATCTCACTACAAGGTCAACGTTGAGGATTTGCTCCACCTGTGGTTCGAGGATGTGATTTCTAGTCTAAGAATCAGGGATTTTTGAATATCTACGGATCGGGGATTTTTGAATATCTACGGATCGGGGATTTTTGTATCACTTTAAGGACCAGGGATTTATGGATAGGAGATTTCGTATCATCTAAGGATCGGCGATTTTATATCTAAAAGGTGGGTATTTACTCCACGTACCGAGGATTTTGTATATATCTACGGATCGGGGATTTATAAGGTGTAAATTGAGGATTTATTCAATCTAAGGATGGGAGGATTTATATTAATGTAAGGTTGGGATCTGTTCTTACTAAGGATCAGGGATTTATATCTGTCCAAGGTGAGGATTTATTCTATCAAAGGATTCGGGATCTGAATAGTCAAAGGATTAGCGTGACGATCGTAAGGTAAACACCGTCTAATGAGCAGAGATTTGGTCTTTAAGAGGTAGGGATTCACTGAATCTAATGGCAGACGAGTTGGCAGGATAATAAGAGGCGAATGAAGGCGAACTCCAGGGAAGACAACGATGACGAAGAAGGTAAACAGGACACCAAAGAAGGAGAGAGAGAGAGAGAGAGAGAGAGAGAGAGAGAGAGAGAGAGAGAGAGAGAGAGAGAGAGAGAGAGAGAGAGCTCCCAGTTCTTTTCTCTCGGGGTCGGAGACACTGAGGAAGGGAAGTGAAAATATAGACGAAGAAGGTAAACAGGACATCAAAGGAGGAGAGAGAGAGAGAGAGAGAGAGAGAGAGAGAGAGAGAGAGAGAGCTCCCAATTCTTTCCTCTCGGGGGTCGGAGACACTGCAGAAGGAAGGGAAGTGAAAATATACACGCTGGAGCTCAGTCATAGATCGACCCTTAACCCAACTCCAGCAAACAAGACATACATCACACTATATCCCCCAGGCAGGCAAGTCCAATACATACACGACCACACCAAGTTCCATTACGACCCTTGTGTCAACACACCCACGTTGGATCGTTCACATAAGATGGGGAGACTGCCATCGGCGAGTATAAAGATATAATACGTCGCTTTGGTACGCTTATTTTCCAGGCAATCACTTGTATAATCATACATCAGTCAGCCAAGTCTACACAAGGAGGAGTTGTCGTACCGCAAGCTATTATCGCACTGGGTCGAGTGAAACCACACAACCAAAAGGTTCTTTACAGTACATAAGAGAATACATAGTCTTAGAATAACTATGAATACTTGAAAGATATTCAGAGGGTCATTATTCGAACCGAGACAGTAACAAGCTCTGTGGTCGTAAACCCAAATAACTAACTAAATGAATAAACCAATCCGAAACTAAATTGCTTCGAAATGAAACATTACGAACCACTGTGAACGACGTATCACCGAACATCACTTCAAAGAGTATCGAATCCTTTCGTGATTTACAAAGGGTGTTGAACGTTTACCCAAAGCTGTAAACGGGAGCTGGTGTTTACAGAGTACGCACAAAGGGTGTTGCATGTTTACACAAAGCTGTAAACGGGAGCTGGTGTTTACAGAGTACGCTCAAAGGGTGTTGCATGTTTACACAAAGCTGTAAACGGGAGCTGGTGTTTACAGAGTACGCACAAAGGGTGTTGCATGTTTACACAAAGCTGTAAACGGGAGCTGGTGTTTACAGAGTACGCACAAAGGGTGTTGCACGTTTACACAAAGCTGTAAACGGGAGCTGGTGTTTACAGAGTACGAGCAAATTTGGCTCCTGCGTTTTAAGAATGTCGTTTTCTGAGGAGACAGAAAGCAAATCCTTCCCTTTGATATTGGAGCTCAATTTCTCGTGGAATAAATTATATCACAGTTCCTCCTTCGACTCAGCAAACGAAAGACAGAACCTGTCTGAGGTTACGTCTATATCAACACTTACTAGTCACTACTGTATGTACGAGGACAATATTACAAAAGGATCTTATTAGAATGTCTAGAGTTTGAGAATTATTATATATATAGGAGGGAAAGAATATTTCCCACGTATTCCCTGCGTGTCGTAGAAGGCGACTAAGAGGGAAAGGGAGCGGTGAGGGCTGGAAATCCTCCCCTCCAGTTTTTTACTTTTCCAAAAGGAACAGAGAAGGGGGCCAAGTGAGGATTTTCCCACACTTAGGCTCAGTCCTCTCTTCTTAGCACTACCTCGCTAACGTGGAAAATGGCGAGTATGTATAATAGGGGATAGGGGAGAAAGAATACTTCCCACGTATTCCCTGCGTGTCGTAGAAGGCGACTAAAAGGGGAGGGAGCGGGGGGCTGTAAATCCTCCCCTCTCATTATTTTTTTTTAATTTTCCAAAAGAAGGAACAGAGAAGGGGGCCAGGTGAGGATATTCCCTCAAAGGCCCAGTTCTCTGTTCTTAACGCTACCTCGCTAAGGCGGGAAATGGCGAATAGTTTAAAAGAAAGAAAAAGATGTATGAAAAAGAATCCAATGAATTATATTTTTTCGTGATAACAGCATGTGGATGTATATAATCAAGCTTTCATTCATTGATTATGTCATTCACAGTGTAGTACCTTCGCTCCGACTTCTCACGTGCGACTGGAGTATCAGTCACGTATTAATACGTCCGAACGTAAGGTGTTTACGATTACCTACGACGCAGGCTTGCCATCAGGCAGAGCTGGGGGAACGAAAGAGAGAAAGACGAAATCAAGAACACACACACACACACACACTCGAAATCGAATTAGAATAGAGAAAGATGGAAAATACGACAAACAAGAACACACACAGAGCCACACACACGGACAGACAAGCAAACAGACGAGGGAGAGAAAAGAAAGACATGAAGAATCGTACCCAGAACCTGTCACAGCTCAGAAGAATCCGTCAATTGTAGAGTCCCCGCCAGAGAGAGAGAGAGAGAGAGAGAGAGAGAGAGAGAGGACGTCTTCTACGGAAGCAACGAAATGCACCTTCTATTCACCAGCCAGACGGGCGGGTTGGCTAGCTAGCCAGCCAACCAATCCACCCTCCCTCCTTCCCCAGCAGCTCTTTGATGTCTGGTATGGTCACACTCTCCTCCACGCCAAGCAGGTAGGTGGAGCGCTTGATTCAGGGACGTGTGGCTTACACCCTACAAGAACTGGCCTAGGGTGAGGTTTTACAGAGCTTTTCATCCCGGACCACTGGAGTAACGAGAATGGATTGATGGATGATGTCTGGTGCCTCGAAAAGGAAAGATTCCTGCATCGAAAATCGTGTGCTGTTGCCTATTTGCAATTACCTCCTTGTCTTGAGTCTTGGCATATTCTAAGTTTAACCCACTGCAGGATATGAACAGCTTGCCCAGTGCAGGACGCGAAAAGATTGCCGAATATTTGACAACAGACAGTCCGTCGGGTTTGCTATTACCGTAATGTGGGGCTCTTGCAGACAGACTGGGGACGAAGTCAACTTCAAAGTCCTTTACGTAAAACAGATTTCTTTTCCGGAGCTTGTGTTACGCAAGACAATAAATATTCTCACTGAAGTCTCAGTTTCGCTGTGTCTCATCTCTTCTTTACGTTGGCTCGGGTTGAATTTCATCAACCATGTACCTGACCAAATGGTACGTTTCGTGTGTTTGTGCGCGCGTGCGCGAGAAAAGAAATATGACTAAACATTTTGATTTTCCTGCCGTTTTCCACTGGGAAATTACCATTCTCAATTACCAGGTACAACGATCTAAGCTTCATACATAATTATAATTTAAATTTCTCTTCCCTTTTACATATATACAGAATTCCACCCCCCCCCGCACCAAAATCCATCGCTTATCAAAATTGTAAACTTGGCTCTACATCCAGCACATATTCCTTCAACAACATACAGCTTGTGATAAAGTCCATTTAGTATTCTCCTACACTTCTCAAACCACATTTCTAAATGCATTTACACCAAGTTCCTCCACCAACTTTACAAACTTCCGCAACCCTACCTTACTATACTCCTCACAAATCCCAACACTCCCCACCGACAACACTAGCAAACGTCTCCACCACACCTCTCCAACACACACTCCAACACCTTCGATCGGACATCCTTAACCCCACGAGCCTTCACAGACAATCCTTCGAACTCCAAAAACCAGGCACCCTACAAATCCTCAAAATTCCTATTTACTTACTACCTTTGAGTCGTCATAAAAAGTAAACCATCCAACGAACCCACGCCTACACTACACGCCTTACAAACACCATCAATTGCACCCACACCCACACCATCAATTGCAACTACACCCACGCCTCACAAACACCATCTATTACACCCACACCATCAATCACCTACACCCCACCCACACCAATTGCACCTACACCCCACCCACACCAATTGCACCTACAGCCACACCTCACAAACACCATCAAGTGCACCCATCCAAGCCTCAACACACAAACATCCACTCCCTTACACAACGAACACCCTTATCAAATAAGCCTCCACGATCTCTCTCCCTCTCTCTCTCTCTCTCTCTCTCTCTCTCTCTCTCTCTCTCTCTCTCTCTCTCTCTCTCTCTCCTCTCTCTCTCTCTCTCTCTCTCTACACTCCCCAACACCCCCCTTCCTCTCCCTCCCTCTACCATTCCCTCTCACCCAGCCATTGTTAAGGAGAAATTGGATGGTTCGTGGCTGGGCCAGAGGTGAAGGGGGGAGGAGGGGGGGACGACTGGTGTTGGGCAAGAGAGGATGGGTGGTAGGAGGATGTACCCAATATTGGCCTTCATTTAGGCCTGCAAACAATGTGTTGCACAAATACTTGGCCAGAATTGCATTATGGACCAACAGGGCGTAAAGTCTGGGTGGCGTTTCCTCTTACCCGCCAGGACGTATGAAGCAAGAGAAGGGTGTTCGTTCTTTTAGCTTTAGTGTAACTCCTCTGGGTTTTCTTGGACACTTACTTTGTTTTAGTATAAGTTCCGAGATATTGAGGGTTACAAGGGTGTGGGGATTATAAAGATCCCTCGAAGTATCATTCCTGGTTGCATGAAAGTGTGTTTTTTTTAGGAATTCTACAGTACGTAACAACTTCCGTGTCGGGTATCGCAGCATCGTTCTTTTAAGTTATGTGGGCAAGGTGAAAGGTTCATTTATCCCTATCAATACGTCTCAGAGGCCAGCAAATGGGCAGGCGTACACTATTAAACTCTCACTGCTCCTCTTCATCGTCGTAAACATCACCTATCTAAAAGTCGAAGTAAAAATTCATAGAAATAAATAAAAAAAATTGAAGATGCCGCTCTTCATGGTTGTAAACATCACCGATCTAGAAGAAGTATGAATTCTTAAAAATATTAAAAAAAAAAAAAAGAAAGGGATTAAACCCCATTAAATAATATCCGATCGCCGTTCCCTTATCGAGGGACCTATACCACACCTTCCTCCTATCTATTTTTTGACGCCCTTAATCACCTGCCAGTCTTCTGAAAATGGTGTGATCTTTCACAAGAGTTATCAGCCATAGGAGACTTCCTCCCCACGAGATCTGCCCGAAGATATAACCCCCTTTACCATGCTACCTTCCTCCTGCAAAAAAAGTTTTAAGGTTTTTCTTTAAAGTTACCTTAATTCCTTTACAGCCTACGGGGTGAAAGAGGATCAAATTCCTCATATCACTTACTCAAACAACTATGACAATTCAAATACCGAGAGTGATGGAGTCAAACACCTATAGTAGCTATATAATCCAACTCTTCATTCACCATATATGCACCACAATGTGATCCCCCTACAAATCTTTGTAGGTATTAAGCTGATGGATAGCGAGTCTTTAATCCAAATTAATTCTGGGAGATTAAGGGATTCTTCAAATTAATCCTTCACCACCTATCACTACACACTGTAACTTCACCTTGGTGTACATACATACACACGTGTGATCTTACTATTAGTAGGATACAGACTCAAATGCGGCCCAAATTAATACACAATCACAGAAGGGTATTGATATGAAGATTTTCTTTCTTTTTCTTTCATACTATTCGCCATCTCCCGCATTAGCGAGGTAGCGTTAAGAACAGAGGACTGGGCCTCTGAGGGAATATCCTCACCTGGCCCCCTTCTCTGTTCCTTCTTTTGGAAAAAAAAAAAAAGATATAGTAGTAAAAGACATAGTAGTAAATTCTCTTTCACTTTACAGTTTCTACCAGAAAAAAGATAGATAGAGAGATAGATAGAGAAAGAGAGACAGAAGAGAATAATAAGTAGATTAATAAGAGAAACGCGCGTGTGTGTGTGTGTGTGTGTATGACAACAACTAAATAAATATAAAAAAATGTCTGACCTTGTTGAATGGGCAACTTGAAAAGAAAAAATAACTATTATTTAACTTTTTAACTTTCGCTTGTTTATCTTAGATAACTTAAAACTTTTTTCTTTCTTATTTTCTTAGTGGAGGCTTTTTCATGGAGGCCCTGGGACGCCTTTTACTAGATGCCTTTTACACCGAAGGACTTCAAGAAAATGAAATTATCTGCATTACCTTAACATTAAATGAATATTATCTCATACACACACACACACATGTAAATACTTATTCAGCTCCAGTAACCCATATCCAGGGGTACATGCAACACAAAGGCTGCGCTACATTCAGTAGGAGGAATATATCAGGACTTGCAAATAACCAACCATGTTACCATTACTCTATAACACTAACCCACACGACTTAAAATTCCCCCAGGGCGTGACTGATAAACCTTGTAGAAAAAAAAAGATAACCCACATGAGCAATAAAATGCCCCCAGGCGTGACTAATCAACTAAGCGAAAAAAAAAAAAAATGTGTACAAGAAGGAAAAAATGATATCGGTGCTTTTCAGATGGCTGTAGGACCAGACTCTCAAAGATGGGATGGTCCTACGAAGGAGGAGGAAGACGACGGAAGAGGGAGGGAGGGAAGGAAGGAAGGTATTCCAAAATTTGTCCCTCGAGGACTTGGATGTGCCTAGTGTGACAGAGGTGGGGAGGGAGAGAGAGAGAGCCGTGCTCATGGCCTGTATACCAGCAACCCACATGGTAATGTGATGATGCAGGTTGGAATTCACAGAAGACCGCATCCAATGTGTGTGTGTGTAGTGTAGTGTTCCAGTACAATCGTGCTCCAAGTTGGACACACACGCATTACCCTTCCCTTACCTCCTCTCCCGACCACAGATTGCGATTCCACCAATCGTTAAAAGCAAAAACTTAGCGTCCACCAAATCCCTCGCTCCCCATCACCGTTATCACTGATGACAACGAGTAACCCGGGAATCAAAAACGCTTGGAACGTGTTGTCAGTGACAGAACCTATCGCACCGCCTTATCTTTAGTAATCGTACCGCTTTGATAAGCTATACGATATCACAAAAAAATCATCATTTGTCATAAATGATGAGTTCATAGGTATACAGGGATACACAACAGGACTGGGTATACAAGGATACACAACAGGACGGGGTATACAAGGATACACAACAGTATGGCACTATATATAATGAGGCGTACAGCTCTGTGGCAACTATTACCTTTCACAACAGTCGAATGCCGAACGAAGACTGTTTCACATGAGAGAAACATCGACCAGAATGACAGAAGCTACGGTGTTCATTTCCTGTGTGGGGTTGGGTGTGGAGGAAGACAGGTTTGTGTATGTATGGGGCACACAAGACTAGGGAATGGTCGGCCGGTCGTTAACGAGGACGCGTGGAACGAGGTGTAGGAAGGGTTGAGGAGAGGGGGAGGGTGAGGGTTGAGGAGGAGGAGGAGGAGGAGAATAAAGGAGAGGGAACAAGAGTGTGTCAGTGTGTCAAGTATGCAAGAGGAATACAGAGTCAAATGCAGTAGGAACGGATAGGGACAGTGAGGGAGGCGAGGTGAAGCGAGCCGGGGAGGAGTGAGGGAACGTAATTTAGAGGGAGGATAGAGCGAGGGAGGAGGAGGAGGAGGCGAGGCAGAGGAAGCGAGGTAGATCGGCAAGGAGATGGGCAGTATATAGGAGGAGGCAGGAAATATTAGTATAGAGATGGGACGCACTACTGACAACATAACCAGCATGATGGAACATCATGATCACTTAATATGAGGAGGATAACGGGCCAGATTGGTTCTGATCCTACGTATCTCATGACCAGTTAGTCCTGGATTCTAACCACCGATAACTTGACCAAAGTCTAAATGGGAATAAAGTAAATTATTCCTCTCCCAACGAAATATATATAACAACTTGGTCAAGAATATGTATCTATTATCTCAGAGGCCAGTTCCCAACCGGAACTTCCTCAAGGGAGTGGCCACAGCAATACAGACCCCATAACCAGCTTTGAGTACCAAACCCTTAAAAGGCCACTGGCGGGGAGGGCAACTCCAGCGTAGTGTTTGCCGAGGCTCCTACCGTAATGTTCCTACTGACAACTTCTACTGCCTAATGTTCCTGTATTACTTCCTAATGTTGCTACCTAATGTTCATGCCTAAATGTTCGTACCTGCTACTATCTATCTATTGTTCCTACCATCTTACCAAAAGGCAGGGCGAGTGCAGGAAAATCTATAGAGTTACGAAGATAGAGCTGTGCGAATAGAGTGTTATGTCATATGTATGAACAAGAAGAGACTGCATATGTTTGTGGACAGAATGCCATTATGGGCCCCATAGGGGGAGATAATGTTTGTGGACAGAAGGCTACATGGGGGAAGATACAAAGAAAAGACAGTTATGTTCAGAGTGCAGCTTGAAACCACTGAAGTGCTGGTTCACTACGCAGCCATCACTTAACCCTCCCAACACCCAGGCTGCTAGCACTGGTAATATATATATATATATATATATATATATATATATATATATATATATATATATACCACCCTGGTCGATGGCTGCCTACCAACTACTACATATAATGTATATACATAATGCAATTTTGATACCAACCCAAAACACAAACACAGGATAAATGCAGAGTTGAGGATACAGCGCGCGCCTGGTGTGGACCCCATCTGGTCACAGATCTGTGGGCTATACACTGTGGGAGCCCGGCCAGGACTGTGGGCCTGTGTGCTGCCCACACAACCAACACGGCTTACCTCAAGTCGGGTCAAAAGTGACGGTTTACCATCGTTAACAGCATTAGGCAGTCTTTGCATCGCTTGGTAGACAATCAATTGGCTAGGATTGACCAGACTGCGTGAGTCATGTGAGGGAACAGTGGCTGATTTGCGTGAGTTACGTAAGGAGTAATGGATCACATACGCCAGAGTACTGTACCGGGAATTAAGAAAAAAAAATATGGATCACAACTAGATAATGATTGATGGACGGTCGTTACGTATATAGTTTCTACGTCTGCCGTTGTCTACACTGTTATGAACGTGTTATTATTACTGTTGATGTTTATTATGGAAACAACGTACTCTCTTACGAACGTATTAACATTACCGTCGATGTTTATTATGGAAACCACGTACGCATAGCTGTATTTATTACCGGGTCTCATTCATTTATCATAAACACTTCATGGTAGATCTATTGTAGCTGTATTTATTACTGGTCTCATTCATTTATCATAAACACGTCATGATAGATCTGTTTACCAAATCCTCTGCTTCTCGAATACGACCAAGACAATTCATAAGGGGTTCTTTCCTTATGTTTCGATATATTTCCAGCATTACGAAACAATTTTGATGACCGTCAGTCAGTCATACCCCACGCAACAGGCGTAATGATAGATCCTATCGATAGATCGTGTTCTTCTAAACGTTTTATAATTACAGATAATTGCTGCTACCGACGACTGTAATTCCCTGGTTATGATACGATCATCGCTTCCTCGCCTCACAGGTCGAGGGAGCCACAACCAGGGGGTACATTGGGGGTGAGGGTGGGTGTGTGAGTGTGTGTGTGTGTGTGTGTGTGTGTGTGTGGGGGGGGGGGGGGGGGGGGGGTGGAGGTGGAGAGATGGGTGGAGGTGGTGAGGTGGGTTGGTTGGGGGGGCTGTGTTAAAGCACAAAAAATAATCACCGCTTTTTTTTAAAATTTCTGCTGAGATCAGATGACGACTGTGAAGATAAGTAATCAAGTTAATGAGAAAAAAAGAAAGTCTATTAGAAAATACAGACCAAAGTAATGGCCGACCACAACTCATTACTCAAATCACCCCTAACTCCTCATTCTTCCCTCACTTGAGGTTTACACTTTTCCTGGATTGTAATGTCCAAGCGTGACGTTTTGCTCCAAAGAAGAAAAAAACAATTTTGTCTAATTCTAAAAGAAAAAAAAAGTTTATTTCTGTAAAATAAAAGATGATTCACATTTGCGTATAAATGGTTTCGTAATTGGTAGGTTTGGTCATAGAGAGAGGCGTCAATTTCCTTTATATCCGGGGGAAAAAAAAAGCAATATATAATTTGTAACTCTAATCGTAAATTTGTTATTCAATTTATAATTCATGAATATATATAAAAAAAAAAAAAAAGAGATCAGCGATATAGGTCGTCGCCAATTAATTTTCCCCAATATTTATTTTTAGAAAACGTGTATAATTAAATTTCCTAATGAATCTGTACAATTCTGCTCCACTCGTAGTCGCGTTTTAACCAAACACGTGATATACAAAAAAAAAAAAAATAAAAAACTCAGAGGTTGATATAAAACTATATCATTTATGTATACTCAACCATATAAAGACCTGGTTAATTCACCCTGTTTCACCAGCGTGTCTTAAGGTTATAGGAGATTCTGTGGGACAATTAAGCAAGGCAAATCCGGGTCCATTTCCAGAAAGCCTTGTTGCTCCTGCTAACTCCCGTGTGGAGGGAGTAACCCAGGTCCTTTTAAAGGGTGATGGAAGTAGAGGGCGTGCCCCGAGCTGTAGTATTATGATGTACACCAGAGAGACGGTGTGGCAGTTGGTGTGGGACGACATATGCAAGGCTCCCTCCCACCTTACTCGTATTTTGAGAGAGAGGGGGTGGATGGGGGCGGCTTCAGATGGGCAACAGAAGCTAGGGCTCCACCTTGGCTTCAGGAAATAGAGAAGTGTGTTGACAGATCTGGCAAACACCAGAAGAATGCCAAATATGAGGCCTTTTTTTCCTTCCACATTGGAGGCTTCAATCATGGACAAAATTCCATATCAAGGCTGAAATATAAAGAGGGTAATGGATGGGGAAAAAGAAGAGATAGAAAAGGTATTTATGAATTTTAGAAGAATGAAAACACCGTGTTTTGAAATGTGCCAGGTCGTAGGTATTGGGAAAGACATGAGAAGGTAGAGAGTTCCAAAGCTTCTAGGTGTAGGGAAAGAAACAGTTATCAAAACGGCCCACCCTTGAGTTGCCAACGGCCACAAGGTACTCATGCGACGCACCATTCTATTTGGAGACTTCGGGAGGACTTTAGGAGGAGGAATGCTCATTGTGTTTTGATAACATTAGCTTTCAGCTCCTTCCATTAAGTAATGGCGAGAGAGAGAGAGAGAGAGAGAGAGAGAGAGAGAGAGAGAGAGAGAGAGAGAGAGAGAGAGAGAGAGAGAGAGAGAGAGAGAGAGAGCACCGGAACATTCATATCCCCCCCCCCCAAGAATTGCGTTCCTTACCTACATTTCCACAATTACGAACACACACACACACACACACACACACACACACACACACACACACACACACACACACACACACACACACACACACACACACACACACACACACACCACACACACACACACACACACACACACACACACACACACACACACACACACACACACACACACACACACACACACACACACACACACACACACACACACACACACACACACACACACACACACACACACACACACACACACACACACACACACACACACACACACACACACACACACACACACACACACACACACACACACACACACACACACACACACACACACACACACACACACACACACACACACACACACACACACACACACACACACACACACACACACACACACACACACACACACACACACACACACACACACACACACACACACACACACACACACACACACACACACACACACACACACACACACACACACACACACACACACACACACACACACACACACACACACACACACACACACACACACACACACACACACACACACACACACACACACACACACAACACACACACACACACACACACACACACACACACACACACACACACACACACACACACACACACACACACACACACACACACACACACACACACACACACACACACACACACACACACAACACACACACACACACACACACACACACACACACACACACACACACACACACACACACACACACACACACACACACACACACACACACACACACACACACACACACACACACACACACACACACACACACACACACACACACACACACACACACACACACACACACACACACACACACACACACACACACACACACACACACACACACACACACACACACACACACACACACACACACACACACACACACACACACACACACACACACACACACACACACACACACACACACACACACACACACACACACACACACACACACACACACACACACACACACACACACACACACACACCACACACACACACACACACACACACACACACACACACACACACACACACACACACACACACACACACACACACACACACACACACACACACACACACACACACACACACACACACACACACACACACACACACACACACACACACACACACACACACACACACACACACACACACACACACACACACACACACACACACACACACACACACACACACACACACACACACACACACACACACACACACACACACACACACACACACACACACACACACACACACACACACACACACACACACACACACACACACACACACACACACACACACACACACACACACACACACACACACACACACACACACACACACACACACACACACACACACACACACACACACACACACACCCCCCCTCCTCATCGTCGTAGAGCTTACAAAAATCAAACAGAACAACAACAACAACAAAAATAATACTAATATAACAATCTGTTTAAGCCAAGTCTAGTGGTCTGGACCGGCCATCACGTATTGAAAATACTATTTCACTCAGCAAAAAAAAAAAGAATGTTGCTTTGCGCCCACTGCCTGCCACCTAGCGTTTAGTTGCTGGAACTCAAATAACTAACGAAACTTGCAACAAATATCTAACGTGTCATTGTAAAATCAGCAACAAAATAATCAAAAAGCTTTTTTTTCCCCCTTTTTTTCCCCTCCAATGCTATAGTTGTGCGAACCGGTTATTTGATGCAATTTCCTAATTATCTTCTTTTTTTTGTGGAAAAAAAAACAATAATTAGATTTCCTTCACTCAAACGTAAATACCAATTTGCACATATCATGTTTTGCTCTCTCTCTCTCTCTCTCTCTCTCTCTCTCTCTCTCTCTCTCTCTCTCTCTCTCTCTCGGTCGCTTGTAACTGTAGGAATAACTAATTTCATAATCAGTGGAAAATTGTTGTGATTCAGAGGACTAACTATTAATCTATATATATATATATATATATATATATATATATATATATATATATATATATATATATATATATGTATATATATTTATATATATATATACATATATATTTTTTTTTTATTCTTCTCTCACCCCTCCATACAATTTCTGGCAGAGACCCAAAGAGAATGGGGTGTTTCAGTTCACTTTCTACCAGTGAGCCAACAAAAGGGGCACTTTTGTTTCATATCTACCAAAGGGACAATAAAACGGGTACTTTGGTTGAATCATGACCAAAGAGTGTAAGAAAAAGGGGCAGATATATTCACTTTTTACCAAAGAGGAGCAAAAAAAAGGGGTACCTATGAACACAGTCGACTAAAGACTAACGGATGGGGTACCTTTGTACACGTTTTAACAAAGGATTACCAAAAAGTGTACATCTGTACTCTTGCAACAGACGGGTGTACCTCAGTGTACTTTCTACCCCCAAAAAAACAGAAGGGACAACACATAACACTCTCCACCTGCCCATATCAGAGAGGGTACCACTGTCAAGATTTCTGCCACAGAGAAACTTTTAGACTTTGCAACACTGTCTCTCCTCTCTCTCCACCGCAGAACAGCCAGCAGACAGGGGCAAGCGAGCGAGACTGGACACAACACTTAGATATTCCTTCCCACGCGACGGATTCTGAGTGACTTGACCAAGGAGGGTTCAGGTGGGAAATCTCTCATGCTGTAAGGACGTACGACTTACGGGGCCCCGAGGACGACGATTTGGGACGGCTAGAGAGAGAGATGTGGTGGCTGGGTTCGAGTCATACATAGTTACATAGATACACAGACCACGCTGACCCAAAGTACAAGCGAGGTGGTTTGCCCTTAGTACTTACAAGAAAAGAGATGTGAAGGCTCTCTCCTCACTCTCACTCCCTTCCAGGAAAACGCCAGCCAGACGGAAAAAGGATAGAAAAAAAAAATAATGACCTGTTGGTGATAGTGACCCCTATATCCCTCACACAAGGGGTGTCCTTTATCTCAACGTCTATCATCTCATAATCGAATTCTTTGTGGAGGTATCCTACCCTCTAACAGCTGACATTTACTGATATCAAATAGCATTTGTCGTTTTCTAGACTATCTAGATTTTATCTAAGCTATTCTTGTATCCCTGGCATATCTTCTTCAGTTCATGTGGCATTGCCGAACTTTAGTTTCATCTGCAAATCTGGACACTTAAGTGGTTCAGTCCGACGTCAACATTGCTCATATAAACGATGAAAAGTATAGGCGCAAGGACGCATCCCTGGGGGACCTCACTCGTAACGGGTGACCACGGTAGTCAAGATGATTCACCTCTTCATGACGACTCTCTACCTCCCATCACGTAACCAGCCAGGCTTCTGGTCACCACCGTTTCCCTCTGCCACCAACCAGCAAATCCCCAAGACCCGGGCTTTCCATGCGTCGATTCAACGCGAGGTGCTTTCTATCGAGTGCTTTATGGAAGTCTAGAAATATATGATATCTATTGCTTCTGTCTTGTTGTGGGCATGGAAGAATAATAATCTAGGATGAAATGGAAGGAGGTTTGTTAGGCATGATCTGTGCTTTTTTTGAAACCATGCTGTGTATTACTAATCAGACTGTGTTGTCCTAGGTAAGCTAGGTATGCTAGGTATGCCAAGTAAGCTAGGTATGCTAAGTAAGCTAGGTATGCTAGGTAAGCTAGGTAAGCTAGGCAAGCTAGGTATGCTAGGTAAGCTAGGTATGCTAGGTATGACTAGGTTTGCTAGATAAGCTAGGTAAGCTAGGTATGCTAGGTAAGCTAGGTACGCTAGGTAAGCTAGGTATGCTAGATAAGCTAGGTAAGCTAGGTACGCTAGGTAAGCTAGGTATGCTAGGTAAGCTAGGTATGCTAGGTATGACTAGGTATGACTAGGTAAGCTAGGTATGCTAGGTAAGCTAGGTATGCTAGGTAAGCTAGGTACGACTAGGTAAGCTAGGTATGACTAGGTATAACGAGGTATGCTAGGTAAGTTAGTAAGCTAGGTATGCTAGGAAAGCTAAGTAGGCTAATTAAGCTAGGTAAGCTAGGTAAGCTATGATTCTATCTCTCACGATCTGGTAATAATTGATGTGAGGCTAACAGGAAGGGTAACGGCGAGGCTTTTCACAGCTTCCACCTCCTTTTTTCTTTTTTTTAATACAAGAGTGACGTGTGCCAGTCTCCAGTCCTGTGGGACTATTCCATCCTGGAGAAAGATTTTATGGGGAAATATAGGTGAACGGTATAGGCAATTTTCGTGCTGATGACTCGTGGATTAGAAATGATCAGGACCTGGGCTTATAATTTAGTCTTCAACTTGTCTATGTCAATTATTAGTACGTGTCTAACTCTGACGGTGAATTGTGGGATCGAGTCACTGTTCTTCATCACTGTTTCAGAATGCGAATCGCACGCTGTTTTTTTTTTTTTTTTAAAAAAGCGCTAAACACATAATTAACAAAATAACAAAAGAAAAAAATTGGTCCCGGTTCTTCTTGTGATGTCATCAACCACAGTGCGTTCCGATCATCTTTTACTAAGCGTTCTATCCCGCTAATACGTTTTTCAATACTTATTCTCTTCTTTTCCGTTTTGTTTTTACATACTTGTTCGCCGTTTCCTGCGTGAGCGACTTAACGCGTGGAACAGGCGAAGAAAGGCGAGTTTCGCTCACATCCATTCTCTAGCTGTCGTGTGTAAGGCACCGAAACCACAGCTCTCTATCCACCACATCCAGGAGAGAGAGAGAGAGAGAGAGAGAGAGAGAGAGAGAGAGAGAGAGAGAGAGAGAGAGAGAGAGAGACGGAGGAGATAATCAAAGACGGGCAGAGAAGGAGCGAAAACGGAGAGGAAAAAAAAAGAAAGTATATCACATACCAAATGCGTCCATATCTCTACGAATACTTGACGCCCAATACTCCTAAAGCAAACACAGGCAGATCGTAAGTCGACATGACCCGTGCAAGTAACTAGTGACGGAAATCTGTCCCCCTGGACGTAAACACGTAAACAAAAAGCTGACACGCAAGCAAACCTTGACACGACCACTGAAAACTCAGGGCTGGTGAGAAGGTCTTCCTCCGCTTCGTAAGGTCGAACTGTGATGCAGTGAATGACCTTAAACCCCACCCTCTCTCTCTCTCTCTCTCTCTCTCTCTCTCTCTCTCTCTCTCTCTCTCTCTCTCTCTCTCTTCTCTCTCTCTCCTGTGTGTGGTGGATAGGGAGCTGTGGTTTCGGTGCATTACATACCCTGTGGTCTCGTCTGACCACAGGGTATGGGAAATACTATAATACCTTTCCCTTGCCAAATGGTACGTACTGTGTTAACCTGATGTAAGTCGCTAGAACTCAAAAAAGTAACTAAGGGGAAATGTTCAGTTGGAAATGAGCAACAGATTAATTAAATGAGCTCCCCCCCCCCTCAAATCCTATTTCTTTTTTTTTTATTAAGCCCGTTGTAGGAGGAACTGGTTATTTGATGCGATGCTGTAATTATCTCTGTGGGGGAAAAATATAATAATCAGATTTCCTCCACTCAAAACATAAAACGCCAATTTGCACACACACAAAAAAGGTCATATTTTGCTTTTTCGGCCGTACGTTAACAGTGGGAATAACTACCATTGTAATCAATTGGGATGATTCCAAATTCAGTGGATTATATTTCCTATGGTCGTTCCTATATATATATTTTCCCTCCGCTGCTGTAGATCTGTTCTACCATAGAACAGCATATAAAAGTACACCTCCCAATACTTTATAATAAGGTACCTTCGTACGTTTTCTATCAAGGTGTTGCAAAGGGGTAACTTACGTACGCTCTCAACAACAGAACAGCTAACGGGACACCTACGTGAACTGACCAACAAGGATGAGTATCTCTGTACTCTTTCTACCAAAGACCAACTCTATGCACCAAAACCACAAAGACAATTCTCTCTACATAAACCAAACATGAGAGAAAGTATCATCTGATCACTTTCTACCTACTGACCCAGGAATAGGAGCCACTTCTCCACGTATTCACTGCGTGTCGTAGAAGGCGACTAAAAGGGGAGGGAGCGGGGGGCTGGAAATCCTCCCTCTCTCTTTTTTTTTTTCTTAATTTTCCAAAAGAAGGAACAGAGAAGGGGGCCAGGTGAGGATATTCCCCCAAAGGCCCAGTCCTCTGTTCTTAAAGCTACCTCGCTAACGCGAGAAATGGCGAATAGTAAGAAATGTATATATATGTATATATATATATATATATATATATATATATATATATATATATATATATATATATATATATATATATATATATATATATATATATAAAGACTAGGGGCAGGCAAGCACTGGTGTATACAAACCCCACATTTTTCTCCTACCGTCGACAGACTCTTTTGAGCGGCTTAACCTTAGGAGGCTGAGAGAGAGAGAGAGAGAGAGAGAGAGAGAGAGAGAGAGAGAGAGAGAGAGAGAGAGAGAGAGAGAGAGAGAGAGAGAGAGAGAGAGAGAGTTCAGGTGGAAATCTTGCAAGATGTGGCTGGCGGCTCACGACTTACAGGGAAGAAGAGGAGGAGGAAGAAGAGGAAGATGGCCTGGACGGGTCCAGCCCCCAGCCCCTTGGCACATGGGACGGTCAAAGCGAGGGATGTGGTGGGCTGCATTTGACCGACCTGTCGATACTGAATGAAGAGAGAGAGAGAGAGAGAGAGAGAGAGAGAGAGAGAGAGAGAGAGAGAGAGAGAGAGAGAGAGAGAGAGAGAGAGAGAGAGAGAGAGACAGAGACTCTCTGCAGTACACGTCCGTGCGTAAGTATGTCAAGTGACACAATAACGTCATACTGGGGACCAGTCATTTTTCTCTCGTGTTCTACTCGTCCTCAAGATTAGTTTTACGAGCAAAATTCTTGAGTGGACATGTTGAACCTACTTTCCTGAAAAATGAATAATGTACTGCACAAAATTTTCATCTTTATTATTATTATTATTATTATTATTATTATTATTATTATTATTATTATTATATTATTGTTATTATTGTTATTATTATATTGTTATTATTATCATCATCATTATAATTATTATTATTATTATCATTATTATCATTATCGTTATCATTTTATTGATTTTTGGCGAATAGTATGATTATTATAACTATTACTATTATTACTATTTATGTTTTCATTATCATTATTAATATCATCATTATCATCATTATTATTATTATTATTATTATTATTATTATTATTATTATTATTATTATTCTATTATTATTATCATTATCATTATCATTATTATGATTATGATCATCATCATCATTATTACTCATAGTATTATCATCATTATCATTAATCATTAGTTATTATCATTATGATTATCATTATTATTATCATTACTATTATTATCATTATCATCATCACTAGAAGACGCATCATTACAATATTGTTGCTTGTTATGCAGTCATTATCTTCATAATTTTCATCTGCATGACTGAATATCAGATACATACAAACATATGTGTCACTGTCTTTAACATAGACACATGGAACAGATGATAGCGATAAACTCAATAGGCGAGAAGGATTCGAGCGGCAGGACTGGGTTCGAATCCTCCTCGCCCATAGAATCAGTTTAAGTGGAAAGAACTAACTATATGTACACTGTACATGACAGCTTGAGAATGCATGTGAGTGAATGTGGCCTTTCTTCGTCCGGTCCTGGCGCTAAATCGTTCACGCGGGAAACGGTGATCAAGTCTCATATCTAAATGAATATATAATCTGTTTTCTTTCAATATATGATCGCTGTTTCCCGCTTTCTTTCCTTCGCATTTGATCGCTGTGTCCCGCTTTAGCGAGGTGGGCGCCAGGAACACACGAAGAGAGGCCACATCCTCTCTCTCTCTCTCTCTCTCTCTCTCTCTCTCTCTCTCTCTCTCTCTCTCTCTCTCTCTCTCTCTCTCTCTCTCTCTCTCTCTCTAGAATACCGACTTCAAGATCTCTAAATTGAGGTCGACTCCGGCTTCAGACCCTTCGAGGCTTCATGTGTGGATCTCAGTTAAGCTTGTTCGCATCCATTGAGACCAACTGGCCCACCACGCCACCCCCTTTTCCCCTCGCCACTCCGCTCCCCTCCCATCCCATAATTCATTTTTTCCCCTAATCTGTGAGTGTGAACACCCTCAATTAATGACGAGATTGAGTGCTGGTTCATTAGCTTTCCTCATTAATCACAAAGATCTCATTATTGGCCTCTGTTTACATTTCCCGAATGGACCAAAAAAAAATAATAATATTACATTGGAGTTAATAAGTTCCCAGAGACATCACTTGCCTTGATTACCAATTATGGGTTTAATAGGAATAATGTACTATTAGCTGGAAATTAGAACATCATAATTAATATTATCACCATCATTATCAATATTACCAATACCATTAGTCTTCGTAATTATTGCTGTATTATCACAATAATTTTGTGGTTACTTGATGAAGTGTGTGTGTTAATACCATTAGTCTTCAAAATTATTGCTGGATTATCACAATAATTTTGTGGTTACTTGATGAAATGTGTGTGTTTATAAATACCGAAAATTTGATGTACTATCTCTTGATAACTCGTGTTTCATTTATATAAATAAACACTCTGTTTAGCCTGTTTTCTTTATGTTACATCTGTTTCACGTGTGATTTCGTTAATCTTTATCCACAATCTCTGCAAACAAAAGGTCTGTTGAAACTAAGCCCATCGAACAGAACGAATAGTTAAGGAAATCTGTATTACTCACACTTGAAGAGGAACCTACATATACAATCGTCTGTTTTTACTGGCGCTACCTCGCTGAAGCACGGGGCAGCGATGCTGTTTCCTGTGGGGCGGGGTAGCGCCGGGAAAGGATGAAGGCAAGCAAGTATATGTGCATGTGTATATATGTATATGTATTTTTGTATTTATATATATATATATAATATATATATATATATATATATATATATATATATATATATATATATATATATATACATTTTTTTTGTTGATATGTATACATATTTGTATATGAGTGGATGGGCCATTCTTCGTCTGTTTCCTGGCGCTACCTCGCTGACGCGGGAAACAGCGATTCAGTATAATAAATATAAATAAGTACATATTCTACACTTCTGATTATTTTTTTTACAGTAATAGATCCATCGCACAATATATTCTCGACATCTTAAGAACATCGTCTAACAAAGCCTGCCAGGGTAAAGTGCAGCCAACAAAGCTTACCTGCTCTGAGAAACCATAATTAACAAAGCCAACGGCAGCAGTGAGAAATCAGAAACAGGAAAACCTGCTGTGTTGAACCACAACTCAAAAACAAATTACATGCACTTACAGGTCCAACATAGCTTACTGCGCCATCATAGGCAATAGGATCTATACTGCGATATGAGATCTATCAAAGTTTGAACTGAGAAATCAGACACAACAAGACCTACAATGAAATTCATCCCTAACAAAGCTAACTTAGGAAATCCGATCCAGGAGAGCTATGCTACGAGACAGCAGAGCCAACAAAACGTGCACGGACCAATCAGGTTCAAGAAAACCTACTGTACACTAACAAATCAGGCCTAACAAAGGCTAATTTGATAAATCAGGTCCAACAAGTCTAACAGGGCTCGTTCTCATTAATCAGGCTCAACACAAATCCATGAAGTCTAACAGAGTCCATTATGATAAATCAGGTCCAACAAAGCCTTCACACTGACAAGTAAGGTTCAACACAGCCTGCTTTAAGTGATCCCCAAATCTATAGCCGAGTCAACGTTAGCAAAGCATTTAGCACGGCTGTGTGGTCTTGCCCCATCCCGATCATCGCCCAGACACTGAACCTTCCTCAACCAGGGGATGCAACCCGTTGGTGAGAGAGAGAGAGAGAGAGAGAGAGAGAGAGAGAGAGAGAGAGAGAGAGAGAGTCGAGTCTCAAACGAGTTTCTCAATCTCTTTAAGGTTCCTCAGAGACCAGGTTAAACGTGAGCTAATGACGATGGATCCTGGTAGGATGGTTGGCCATGATGGGCCAGCTAATAGACCTCCTCCCACTACCTTCTCAAAGAGTCCTAGAACAATCCTGTGGATGTTTAAGACTATGGTCTAATATCCTTCATTTGAAGGCATGAGGTTCCTCAGACACCAGTTATCCGCAAAGAAATGACGCCACATCACGGTAAGGGTTTGGTCGGCTATGGCCTCCTGAGACTTCCTCCTCCTCCTCCTCTTCTTCTTCAAGAGTTTCCTAAGACACTCGCCTGGATGTACGAGACCATGGCCCCAAAATCCTTACTTACGACGCTTCATATTCCCTCCTCTCACACATGACGAGAGGGGATCGGGTTAGAAAAAGCGAGGTTAAGAAATAAATCATCGCTTGATCTACATTTGTTTCAAGAAGGATGAACTGTTGGTCATTATAGTTGGACCTTGGGCTCGAACTCTGTACCACACTGCCACATCCACCACCCTGATCAACAGCAATGACACCAATTCTTTCCAGGATTGTCTTTCTAATTCTTTCAATTTCATTGTCGATGAAGAAAGCTTATCGGCCAATCGATCCAGAAACTTAAGGTTAATGCCACGATCGATGATACAAATTCATTCAAAAAAAGGATATAAAAAAATAAATAATGGGTACAACACATATAGCTCCTCGTTTTGACCCTTGATAAGATAATCGAATGACCGAAACATATTCTGGATCGACGAGGAACCCAATGGCTAAAACCTATACAAGATCCTCTCTCTCTCTCTCTCTCTCTCTCTCTCTCTCTCTCTCTCTCTCTCTCTCTCTCTCTCTCTCTCTCCCTCTCTCTCTCTCTCTCTCTCTACATAACGAAAGCTTATGATCCAAGTCAGAGATTCCTGGTCACCTTGACCCAACAGGTACCTGCAGAGGTCGACGACGACCACACGACTTTTCATCACTCACCGACTCGTTGCTGCGTTGCCTTGGGGCTGGGCATTGAGGAGGAGGGAGGAGGAGGAGGGATACATCACCGTAATTACTTCGTCGTCAACCAAAGGGATGGAGAGTATCTGTAGCAACAAGGTCCCCCCCTCTCATCCTCCTCCTCCCTCTCCTCCTCCTCCTCCTCCTCCCCACCAAAAAGAAGGAGGAGAGATGCGACATTCTTCCTTACGACTTCCCGGAAAGAGGGGAAAACGAACCTTATTTGAGACACTGAGGTGGTATGAGGCCTTTCCCCCTCATTTTTCTACTTGGCCCGGGTCGGGGTGTCTGGGTTAACCATAGACTACACTTGTCCACCCCACACACACACACACACACACACACACACACACACACACACACACACACACACACACACACACACACACACACACACCTCGTCTGTGGAGGAAGAGAAGAACTCTTCACCGAGGTAATTGGACGCCATGATTCATCCCCTCGTCGCCACCCGACGCTTGAGGGGAGAGCACAATTAACCCTGGCTGAGGGGTAGTACACGCACTCGAGGCCGCCCTGACCTCAGCTTGAGGGGAGGAGAGGGGAGAGATAACCATCCCTAACACGTATACATATACGCGCGTTCTCACCCAGTTCACCCCGTGTACTATAACCCCGCCCTAAGGGGAAGCTCATGTACTCCTGTTCAAACTCCTATGACAGTCTCGAGAGAACCTAACATTCCCTTAACTGGGGTCATGTGTATAGGACCTTAACGTACCCCCATTCCCTTAACTGGGTCATGTGTATAGGACCTTAACGCACCCACCCCCATTTCCTAAACTGGGGTCATGTGTATAGGACCTTAACGCACTCCCATTCCCTAAACTGGGTCATGTGTATAGGATCTTAACGCACCCCATTCCCTAAACTGGGTCATGTGTATAGGACCTTAACGCACCCCCACTCCCTAAACTGGGTCACGTGTATAGGACCTTAACGCACCCCATTCCCTTAACTGGGGCCATGTGTATAGGACCTTAACGCACCCCATTCCCTAAATTAGGTCATGTGTATAGGACCTTAACGCACCCACCCCCATTCCCTAAACTGGGGTCACGTGTATAGGATTTTAACGCAGCGTATTAACGCACCCTGAGCGACGTAGTATAGCAACCCCCAAAACGCTCTCTAGTCTGTTACTCTGTCGCTGCCTACATGTGATCTAGTTCACGATGTGAAAAGTTCCGAGGGGAGAACACTTGTGAGAGAGAGAGAGAGAGAGAGAGAGAGAGAGAGAGAGAGAGAGAGAGAGAGAGAGAGAGAGAGAGAGAGAGAGAGAGAGAGAGAGAGGGGTCCAACATCTGCCCTCAAAGCAGAGGCTGTCTGGGAGGGGGAAGGGGAAGGGGGGGTCGTGCTTGTGGAGGATGAGGGGGGTGAGGGGTTGTGGGGGTGGTGGGGGATGGGGGGGTTGTAAAAAAAAAAAAAAAGGGGTGGCCTCGAGGAGAGAAATGTTGACCCGTAAAAAGAAAGTGTAAGTGTGAGGGTAAATTTTTTGACATAGAAAAGATATCAGAGGATTTTGTGTGTGTGTGTGTGTGTGTGTGTGTGTGTGTGTGTGTGTGTGTGTGTGTGTGTGTGTACAGTACAGTGTTCTTTAACAGTGAAGCAACAGATACTCATTCTTAAACAGATAGTGTAACAGTAAAATACCAACGGAGAGAATATACAAGATAAGATCTATAGAGTGGACAGATAGATAGACAGATGGATAGATAGATAGAATTGGACAATAAAATCATCTTATCTAAGATGACTTTATTCTCCAATTGTATACATGATACGAGATGGAACCCTATATAGCTATAAACTCAATTCAAGGTTAAAGAGTATAAGAAGAATAATAAAAACTATAAATGATAAAATATCACAAATTCCTTTAAAGAATGCAATATCGCGGTTCAGCAAGACGCTGCACGATTGGATCCCATGAATGAAAGGGGAGTATGAGCCAGACGATCCAAATGACGTATGAATGGATGGCAGCGTAGTAAACAAAGAGTTTATGAATGGGGGAGTCTTAAATGGCGGCAGCCATGGGAAACGAGTCTCTCACGAGATAATCGCATTGGCGGGACTTAAAAGTTGGCGTTAAAGACGGCACTTTAATGGAGTTTATAAACCTTGAGTGTGAACGATGGAAATTAAAGGTTATGCTTACTTTCAGACACAAGAGTTTGAAGGTTATTGTTTAAAGAACGGGGTTTAAAAGGTGGGGGGTAAAACCATTAAATTAAATGGCTTTCAAATTTCTCGAGGAGAAACGGTTGGAGGAGTAACTCCGAGTTGACGGAGTTTAAACATTCGCGTTTGTTTGACGATTTTAATGAAAGCGTTAAACTGACGCGAGTTCGTCATTTCGAGTTTTAATGACGGACTGCGAAAGTTCTCGTTTAAATGACTTAGTCAGAAGGTCCGTGCTTAAATGACAGATTTTAAAAGTTGCGTTGAAATTATACTGTTAAAAGGTTTCGCGTCTGAATGATGGAACGTTATGGTATGAATTCAAATAGTGTTACGTAGATGGATTTTAAGTTCGCGTTTACGTTCCTGGTTTTAAAGAAAAAAAAAAACGTTCGCGTTTAAATGGCAGGTATTTACAATGCCGTGTATCTACAAGGGTCAATAGATAGCGGAGATATGGAGACCAAGTTGTATCAGATGTTATTTAGAAAGCGTTGAAATTAAATTCTTTATTTTTCCTTTTGTTTTTCTTTTCTTTTCCTTCTCGTATAAACAATAGATATCCCTGGGGATAGGGGAGAAAGAATACTTCCCACGTATTCCCTGCGTGTCGTAGAAGGCGACTAAAAGGGGAGGGAGCGGGGGGCTGGAAATCCTCCCCTCTCAATTTTTTTTTAATTTTCCAAAAGAAGGAACAGAGAAGGGGGCCAGGTGAGGATATTCCCTCAGTGGCCCAGTTCTCTGTTCTTAACGCTACCTCGCTAACGCGGGAAATGGCGAATAGTTTGAAAAAAAAAAAAAAACAATAGTACCACGCTACCCTCGCGTTACATATATGTCTTCCCTGTTGGTCAAACAGAACAACACCAAAAAAACACCTGTTTGACTTTTAAAGAGCGGTTGAAAAACAAATGACAAAAGAAAGGGAAAAAATTAATCATCCAAATGAGAAATAGATAGATAGAGAGAGAGAGAGAGAGAGAGAGAGAGAGAGAGAGAGAGAGAGAGAGAGAGAGAGAGAGAGAGAGAGAGAGAGAGAGAGTTCTCTCTGACGTAAAGGCGTCAAGAAAAATCTCTCTCTCTCTCTCTCTCTCTCTCTCTCTCTCTCTCTCTCTCTCTCTCTCTCTCTCTCTCTCTCTCTCTCCCACACACACACACACACACACAGTAAGCCATATACATTTAATACTGTATCCTTAACATCTCTATATGAATACGGTGTATCGATGATTGACTATACGTACCCAAACATGAACGCAAAGACATACAACACTCACCCTCCTCAGGGAAATATCAAATTGGCTGTAAACCAGAGAATAATACGTCAAGCATTGTGGTCCACACCTCGAACGCCAGCAGCTACGACCTGTCGTCTATGTGTCTTGAGCCAAATACCACATGTTAGGCGAGCAGTGTCCCAGCCCTTAAGTCATCAAAGACCCCAGCCTGTATATGAGGGTAAGATGATCCAACCTCGTCGAAACTTACAGGTGACACTAAGGGACGACTCCCCAAGACGGTACAATGAGTATAACAGACAAGAATACCTCATGCGCTGGGTATCCCTCTCATCCACAAACAGACTGCATACTTGCCCCTCCCTCTCTCCAAAACTCTTGCATTCACCTCCCTGCGAACCCCATCCGTAAAAAATTCAAACAGCATATCTCTCCAAAACTCTTGCATTCACATCCCTATGAACCCATCCATAAAAAATTCAAACAGCATATCTCTCCAAAACTCTTGCATTCACCTCCCTATGAACCCCATCCATAAAAAAAATTCAAATAGCATATCTCTCCAAAACTCTTGCATTCACATCCCTATGAACCCCATCCATGAAAAATTCAAAGAGCATTAAATGGTACCCTTGTGCGTCTACAAGTACTTTGGCTTCTGTAGTGCTCGTCTACTTTTAAAAAAAGTAGTTTTTCTTTTTTTTTAAATCTGTAATGTTCGTAGTTTCCTCATAATCGTCAGCGAAATCTTGACGAGATTACAATGAAGTCTAGTGGCATTTCGAAGAGGGGGGGTAGAATGGTAAATGACAAGACGTGTTTAAGGGCAAGAAGTTTCTACCACCTCTCGGTTGCTCTCGAGCTGAGGAGAAACTTCAGTCACAGACGGGAGTGCGAGTCAAAGGAGCCGAGCTTCATATTAAGACGCGAATTTAACTTGCGATCTTACTTTGAGTGTGTGTGTGTGTGTGTGCGTGTGTGCGTGTGTGTGTGTGTGTGTGTGTGTGTGTGTGTGTGTGTGTGTGTGTGTGTTTATGCACGTATGTGTGTGTGTTTATGTACGTGCGTGCGTGCATGCGTGTGTGTGTGTGTGTGTGTGTGTGTGTGTGTGTGTGTGTGTGTGTGTGTGTGTAAGTTTGAGTGTGTGTGTGTGTGTGTGTGTGTGTGTGTGTGTGTGTGTGTGTGTGTGTGTGTGTGTGCGTGCGTGCGTGCGTGCGTGCGTGCGTGCGTGCGTGCGTGTGTGTGTGTGTGTGTGTGTGTGTGTGTGTGTGTGTGTGTGTGTGTATGTGTGTGTGTGTGAGTTAGTGTGTGTGTGTGTGTGTGTGTGTGTGTGTGTGTGTGTGTGTGTGTGTGTGTGTGTGTGTGTGTGTGGTGAGGGCCATTTTCAGCTGCACCCCTTGTGGTCCTTTCCACCCTTTCTGAGAGAAGGCTTCCAATTCCATGAACGCGTGAATGAAGGAATCCAAGTGGATGGCCATTTTGTTGATTTAGCGCTTCTCCCATCTCGTCCAAACCTTCATAAATGCATCCATTTCTTTGGGGTGGACTCGAGTGAGATAGACACACACACACACACCCACACACACACACACATACTCGAAATGACCAATACATATGTACATGTTTCATTCCGAGGTGAAGGAACGCCTCCGTTCCGATACATACGCTACCTGGAGTCGACTGTGTGTGTGTTTAATACGACATTGCAGGACACCACTACCACACACACGTCTCTTGAAATTCTGCGTTTGACGATTCAATCCCGAGGTGGAAATGCTTTATGAAGGCCTTTCTCTTTCACAGCACGGCGTCTGTGAGGCCCCCCCCCCCTTCCCTTGCATAATTAGAGCTAAGGATAACACTACAAGTCGTTAGAGAGAGAGAGAGAGAGAGAGAGAGAGAGAGAGAGAGAGAGAGAGAGAGAGAGAGAGAGAGAGAGAGAGAGAGAGAGAGAGAGGTATGATGCAGTCTGAAGGTGAGGGAGATGATAATAATACGTGGCTTTAGGGGGCCAGAGTTCTGTATCATATAGGTAAATATCTAGAAGATAAAAGAGGATTAGATATATTATAGATAGATATAACTTACGTGTCTTATATGTTATTAGATATATAATAGATAGATATAACTCACGTGTCTTATATGTTATTAGATATATTATAGATAGATATAACTCACGTGTCTTTTATGTTATTAGCTTGAGACGCCTCCTGTATTATAGGAGACTGGATATTATCTTACCACATCGTATATGTTGGTATCTATGTCAGTATAAGGTTATATTCTTATATACGATACACATACAGTGGAGGGATGTGATGTACTCTGGATATCGAAGGAGGATTCACGAAGTGATTCTATTATGTGGAGAGATTTTCGTAACCTGTACGACCATGGCAAGAACGACCCTTTAGCATGAGTGGTACAACCCTTGACCATGACAGGTCCAACCCTTGAGCATGAGTGGTACGACCCTTGAGCATGACAAGTCCAACCCTTGAGCATGAGTGGTATGACCCTTGAGAATGAGTCGTACGCCCCTTGACCATGACAAGTCCAGCCCTTGAACATGAGTGGTACGACCCTTGACCATGACAAGTCCAACCCTTGAACATGAGTGGTACGACCCTTGAACATAACAAGTCCAACCCTTGAACATGAGTGGTACGACCCTTGAGCATGAGTGGTACGACCCTTGAGCATGAGTGGTATGACCCTTGAGAATGAGTCGTACGCCCCTTCAAACACGACAGTCCTACCCCCCCCCCCTTCCCTCACGACAGCACGACCCGTGACCTCTCCGCAACGACCTCCCAGATAGGACATAAGACCTCTAACCTCTGACCTTAACCCTTCCATGGGTGAGAAAAAGAGACACAGCGAACTGAACTGAACAACGACCCCTCGGACATATCTAGGATGACCTTTGACCTGGTGCATTATATATATATATATATATATATATATATATATATATATATATATATATATATATATATATATATATATATTCGAGATTATATAACAAGCTCCATATATAAATGACATAAGAAGACATGGGAGCTGTTATGCACTAACGGTTGCCCGAGGTCGGAGGTCAGGGTCGTTTCGTGACCCCCTACGAACTCTGCTGGCGTGACCTGCTTACCAAGCATGTGGTCCTGGGTTCGAATCCTGGCTGTTGGGGGGAATTAAGTGTTTTATGAAAGTGCGCGTTCATATGCACTATATTCACATATATATATATATATATATATATATATATATATATATATATATATATATATATATATATATATATATATATATATATATATATGAGCCGAGGGGAGGCTAAACAGCTGGATTGGCTGTGGGCCAATAGCCGAGCCCGGGATTCGAGCCTGGGTCGCTCCATTCGTGAATTATGGTCTGTGACTACTGAGCACTACACCACGGAAGCTCCTGTTGTGTATGTGTGCGTATGTGTGTGTGTGTGTGTGTGTGTGTGTGTGTGTGTTTGTGTGTGTGTGTGTGTGCGTGTTACCATCTGGTAGCCAGGTGGTGAACTAAACTTGTAAACAAACACTGTACGATTTCGTTTCCTTAACCTTCCATGACTTCATGGTCTTTCTCCTCAGTAATGAGATTCATAAAAGCGAAATCCTCAGATGACATAATTATTTAAAAAGTTGACGATACGCCTGAAGGTAATCCGAAAATTACCTTTTAACGCCCGACACCAGTGGCAGATTACCTTAGTCATTATATTAAATTGTTCCTGGAAATTGGATGGTCGTTCCCTCACACATCCTCCCTCTTTATACCTGGTGGCTTTGGCATTTGACTTTTATCTCTCCCCCAAAAAACGTGGCTTTATGTATGTATATATATATATATATATATATATATATATATATATATATATATATATATATATATATATATATATATATATATATATGTTTATATTGGAAAGGATCACAATTTTGCGCGTGATCAAGATATTCCTATGAGTCCACGGGGAAAATGAAACACGATAAGTTCCCAAGTGCACTTTCGTGCAATACTCACATCATCAGGGGAGGCACAAGACACAATCGCATGTTTACCAAATGGCGTCCTAGCTTTGTCCCTTCGATGTATATCAACTGACTGTTATATTTCTCTCTTGTGTCTCCCTGATGATGTGATTATTACACGAAAGTGCACTTGGGACCTTATCGTGTTTCATTTTCCCCGTGGACTCACAGGAATATATATATATATATATATATATATATATATATATATATATATATATATATATATATATATATATATATATATATATATGTTTATGAATGCAATCTATTCACCTTTCTATGCCTCACACATCGTAATCTTCCTTTTCTTCGTTATCTAATCTATTTATCTATCCATTTTCATTTACTCATTCATTTGTCTTCCTCTTTAATATAAAAGTCTATCATTCCGTCTATCTGTATATCTACAGACCTGGCTATATGCCTGTTCGTCCACCTGTCTCTCTGTCTCAATACCCGTCATCCACCTGTCTCTCTGTCTCAATACCCCTCATCCACCTGTCTCTCCGTCTCAATACCCAGTCACCCACCTGTCTCTCCGTCTCAATACCCAGTCACCCACCTGTCTCTCCGTCTCAATACCCAGTCACCCACCTGTCTCTCTGTCTCAATACCCCGTCATCCACCTGTCTCTCCGTCTCAATACCCAGTCACCCACCTGTCTCTCTGTCTCAATACCCAGTCACCCACCTGTCTCTCTGTCTCAATACCCCGTCATCCACCTGTCTCTCCGTCTCAATACCCAGTCACCCACCTGTCTCTCTGTCTCAATACCCAGTCACCCACCTGTCTCTCTGTCTCAATACCCCGTCATCCACCTGTCTCTCCGTCTCAATACCCAGTCACCCACCTGTCTCTCTGTCTCAATACCCAGTCACCCACCTGTCTCTCTGTCTCAATACCCCTCAACCTTCACCACAGGACAGAGGACGTTTCCGATTCGTCAATTTTGCTTTCGTCTCGGTGGCACGAACATTAGTGGCATCATTCATCCTCG
>NC_092240.1:10895000-10955000 GCF_036320965.1 Panulirus ornatus | reverse complement strand
TTCCATTTCCTACTTACAAAGAATTTCTCATTCTTCCATTTCAGTATTGTATGCATCGCTCCAGCGCAGCAAAATTCATGGAGAAAGTAGGATCCACACTATCCCACACCTCACCTGATGAAAGCCGGCAAGGTGACAGGTTTGGATGGTATTGCAGTGGAACTTATTAAAAGAAAAGAGAGTGACTGTGTTGTTGACTGGTTGGTGAGGATATTCAATGTATGTATGGCTCATGGTGAAGTGCCTGAGGATTGGCGGAATGCGTGCATAGTACCATTGTACAAAGGCAAAGGGGATAAAAGTGAGTGCTCAAATTACAGAGGTATAAGTTTGTTGAGTATTCCTGGTAAATTATATGGGAGGGTATTGATTGAGAGGGTGAAGGCATGTACAGAGCATCAGATTGGGGAAGAGCAGTGTGGTTTCAGAAGTGGTAGAGGATGAGTGGATCATGTGTTTGTTTTGAAGAATGTATGTGAGAAATACTTAGAAAAACAAATGGATTTGTATGTAGTATTTATGAATCTGTAGAAAGCATATGATTGAGTTAATAGAGATGCTCTGTGGAAGGTATTAAGAGTATTTATTGTGGGAGGCAAGATGCAAGAAGCAGTGAAAAGTTTTTATCGAGGATGTAAGGCATGTGTACGAGTAAGAAGAAAGGAAAGTGACTGGATCTCAGTGAATGTAGGTTTGCGGCAGGGGTGTGTGATGTCTTCATGGTTGTTTAATTTGTTTATGGATGAGGTTGCTAGGGAGGGAAATGCAAGAGTTTTGGAAAGAGGTGCAAGTATGAAGTCTGTTGTGGATGAGAGAGCTTGGGAAGTGAGTCAGTTGTTGTTCGCTGATGATACGGCGCTGGTGGCTGATTCATGTGAGAAACTGCAGAAGCTGGTGACTGAGTTTAGTAAAGTGTGTGAAAGAAGAAAGTTGAGAGTAAATGTGAATAAGAGCAAGGTTATTAGGTACAGTAGAGTTGAGGGACGAGTCAATTGGGAGGTAAGTTTGAATAGAGAAAAACTGGAGGAAGTGAAGTGTTTCTGATATCTGGGAGTGGATTTGGCATCGGATGGAACCATGGAAGCGGAAGTGAGTCACAGAGTGGGGGAGGGGGAGAAAGTTCTGGGAGCGTTGAAAAATGTGTGGAAGTCGAGAACATTATCTCGGAAAGCAAAAATGGGTATGTTTGAAGTAATAGTGGTTCCAACAATGTTGTATGGTTGCGAGGCGTGGGCTATGGATAGAGTTGTGCGCAGGAGGATGGATGTGCTGGAAATGAGATGTTTGAGGACAATGTGTGGTGTGAGGTGGTTTGATCGAGTAAGTAATGAAAGGGTAAGAAAGATGTGTTGTAATAAAAAGAGCGTGGTTGAGAGAGCAGAAGAGGGTGTTTTGAAATGGTTTGGGCACATGGAGAGAATGTGTGAGGAAAGATTGAACAAGAGGATATATGTGTCGGAGGTGGAGGAAACGAGGAGAAGTGGGAGACCAAATTGTAGGTGGAAGGATGGAGTGAAAAACATTTTGAGCGATCGGGGCCTAAACATGCAGGAGGGTGAAAGGCGTGCAAAGAATAGAGTGAACTGGAACGATGTGGTATATCGGGGTCGACACACACACACACACACACACACAACACACACACACATACACACACACACACAAACATACATACATATACGACCGATATATAATGTGTATGTGTAGAAATGAGGCTCATATATCGACGTGTTCTCATCGGGGGTTTAACAGAAAATGGTATGCTGAGAGAGAGAGAGAGAGAGAGAGAGAGAGAGAGAGAGAGAGAGAGAGAGAGAGAGAGAGAGAGAGAGAGAGAGAGAGAGAGAGAGAGAGAGAGAGGAAAAAACCATTGTCCCGGTACATCACCAGCAGTAAATCATAGTGTGTGTGTGTGTGTGTGTGTGTGTGTGTCCCTTCCAGTATTAAAATCGCCTTATCATTAAATTCCATTCAGAATGAAACCGCTGCTCTGGGCAGGCCTGGGGAGGTGGGTGTTAAATGGACAAGTTTTGTCTGTGTGGTATACGCCCTTCACCAGTGTAGAAAACGAGAGTAAGAGGTGGGGAGGAATTTTCGAAAGCGGGAGTGTGGGAAGGCTTCAATATCTATTTCTTTAAGAAAATGAGGATTTTCAAGATAAGGGGAACTGACATAATAGAGAATCTCAAAAGAAAATAGAAAACGAAACTATGGGGACCATCATTTCTTTTTCCCTAAAAAGGAGGACTTTTAAGGCAACTTGTATTGTTGTGAGAAAGAAAAACAGTCAAGATATAGAAAACGAAAGTAATGGGCTTTATCAAATTTCCCCTAAAAACAAAAATGAGAAGTTCTAAGACAAGATCTACTTGTACAACTGAAAACCTCAAAAACTGAACACAAATCAAAGCTATGGACACTGTCAAGTTTTTTATATAATTGTGAAAAGAAAAATCTTAAAAATTACGAGTATTGTTACAAGAGAGAACTTTATAAAGACTGAAAAAAAAATAAAACCATCTATGGACCTTCTCAAGCGTCTTTGTCAAGCGGATATAGAGGAGCAACGAGTTGAAACAAAGGATTACAGCTCCAATCGTATGGAAGACGATTCAATCCTTTATGAATTCTGCCCATTACCTTACTTGTTTCACTTATGATAATATTCTCAACACTACATCTATGCCATTGCTAAGCAGGGAAATGGTCACCCTGTAGATCTTAACAACCCAATTACATTGTAACCCCTTCATCGAATGATGCTTACCGTAATTGTCAATGAATCTGTCTTAATTCTAAAGCACACGCTGTTATCAACGAAATCATTATGAACGAAATATCAAGACTAAGATAGCATTAGGGGAGTAGTTTGAACACGCACTTCGCTACCCGGGCCAACTACGTACCACCATAAAACTCCCCCTTAATCACACTTTCCAATTAACGACCCAGGACATAGCCTTCTGCTCTTGGCATGAAGGTAAGAGGGTGAACAAGGGCTGTATGCTTGTGTTGTTGGAACTCTTTAAATCATTTACACCTGATGAAGAAGATTTCTCCCACAAAAGATGTATCATTTACACCTGATGGGGTGGATTTCTCCCACAAAAGATGTATCATTTACACCTGATGGAGAAGATTTCTCCCACAAAAGATGTATCGTTTACCCCTGACGAGGCGGATTTGGTCCATGAAATATGTAACGTATTGTAAAAATTCAGTCAAAACCTTATCTGAATTCTTACTGAGGTGCGATAAACCCATTCCTTAGATTATTATAGGCAAAGTGAACTAGTCGTCAAATCTACCAGTCGAAAAGTGGGACAAATGACAACGGACTTACCCTGCAGCAGCTGTTTGTTGAACAACGTCCCTGAGAGAGAGAGAGAGAGAGAGAGAGAGAGAGAGAGAGAGAGAGAGAGAGAGAGAGAGAGAGAGAGAGAGAGAGAGATCGTGGGGGAGGGAGAAGAAAAAAGTTTCTCTTAAATGCGCCGGATTCGTTCTAAAATGTGGCACGTAGACAATCTCGAGGATGTCCATTAAAGTCCATTGTGTCTTGCCACCGAAACTTGCCAGGGGAGGGAGGTCCATTAAGAGAGTCACCCGCGGACCACTACTGCAAGCCACCCACGGACCACTAGTGCAAGTCACAAGCGGACCACTACTGCAAGCCACAAGGGGACCACTAGTGCAAGCCACAAGCGGACCACTACTGCCAGCCACAAGCGGACCACTACTGCAAGCCACAAGCGGACCACTGCTGCAAGCCACAAGCGGACCACTACTGCAAGCCACAAGGGGACCACTAGTGCAAGCCACAAGCGGACCACTACTGCCAGCCACAAGCGGACCACTACTGCAAGCCACAAGCGGACCATTACAGCAAGCCACCACTTAAGAAGAACCAAGGGTCGTCTCAACTCAAGACCTACTACACGCGAGAGGGACCGAATGATGTTTCTCTTTTTCTTTTTTCCTCTGGACGACACCCTTGGGTGAGAGAGAGAGAGAGAGAGAGAGAGAGAGAGAGAGAGAGAGAGAGAGAGAGAGAGAGAGAGAGAGAGAGAGAGAGAGAGAGAATGACGGAAAGACATGGAAAGGGGGAAACCAGGCTTGGGGGTGGGTGGGTGAAGATGAACGGAACAAGAGGCAAGAGAAGATGACTTTAGATCGACGTTAAGGAGGGGAGAGAAAAAAAAATACTGTGGTGACCAGAAGCTGAAATTATGGGCAAAGGGAAGGGATGAGGTACGTATGTAAACACATGGGTAAGCCTGCTAACAGATCTATGACCCGGTTATTTACGTTAGGACAACAACAGTATTCTTAGACTCCCAATCAACTGGATGTAGATGAAGACTGGACAGTATTGGAGAGAGTGTGTGTGTGTGTTTCAAGGAAAGGGGAGGAAAAAGGAGGAGTGTTGGGAAAGAAGTGTGAAAAAAAAGAGAAAGAAGAAGTTACAAAAAGGAGATATATGACTGAAATGAATATGTGTGAAAGAACAAAGGGAAACGCTCCGAGGAAAGAAGATGAATGAACTGAGAATAGCTTGTGAAGGGACAGAACTTTAAAGCGAATGAAGCGTGATGGAATGAAGGGAGAAAACATAAAAAGAGGAAGAGATATGAAAGGGCTGTTGGAGGTATGAACACAAATGGGAAACGAGTTGAGAGGAGAGTAATGATGAGCAAGACAACTGTGGAATAAAGGAAGGGAAAAATAAGATGAAGGAAGAGACGGAGGAAGGAAGCAGACACCAACATATGGAAAACGACTGAATGACGTGAAAAACATAACGGAAAAGGGAAGAGCTAGTTATACTGATGAAAGAAAAGAAACAGAAAACAAAATCCCAGTCGGTAGCTATTTCGCTACATGAAAGAAAAGAAACAGAAAAAAACCCAGTCAGTGGCTATTTTCGCTACAAACAATGGAATTACGACGAAAATAATAATCAATGAGAGGTAATCTGAATGATGAGAGGGTTAGCACTTAGTGCAATGACATGAAGGGTGAGTGGAAAATACAGGGCGAGGGCGAAGAATGTACCATACAAGGATGAGGAAGGAGGGCTGTAGGAGTAGGGGGAGGAAGTGTGAAAGTTGCTGGAGTAAGAGGAAGAGTGGAGGAGGAAGGTGAGAAAGGAGGAGGTGAGTGCTGTTTACAAGAGTTAGGTGGGAATGAGGAATGACTGAATAGGGTGGGGAAAGTGGAGTGAAAAGAAGAGGAGGAAGGTAAATAAGACGAGACTGAGAAAGAGTGAGAGACAGAAGAGATTCAAGGGGACGAGAGCTGAGAAGACATGAGAGACGATGACCATTTCTACAGATGGGAACCAAGGCCACTGTCATTCATAGCGACTCAGATGTTCTTAGGGACAATGACGCTCTTGGGAAATCTTGAAAGTACCAACAAGAAGATCGTAAGACAGATGACAGACCTGCTCGAGAAGACGTGTGTGAGCAAACTACTCATATCCCCTGCAAGAATATGCGGTGTAGAGTCTAGCTTCTATACCAGACGCTCCTGAAAGTCCTCTCCATCAGCTCTTTGACAGCGTCGTCACCAGCACTCAACGATGCTTCAAACATCCTTTCCCCCACGAAGACAACAAGAGTTTACAACCGCACTTCACTCCCACCATCCAGGAAATGCCACCACACAACTTCCTCTTGCATCAGCAAGCGCCAGCCAGTTGCGCCTCTTTAACACCAGCAGGTCCTCCTGCAGTACCCCTCAACACCTTCCTACGTCAGGAGGGCCATCAGCCCCCGTCTCGAGCACACTTTCACGAGGGCGGCGCAACCTCGTCCGGGGCACAAACTCCAGCAGCGTCCGCCGTTACTTCAACATAAGTCTACAAAAGCAGGTTCGAGTGTCTGCTGTTAAGTGGTCTGAAGAGACTGGGAAAACTTGCCTTCTGGCTCGCACCCACCGGCGAGAGAGAGAGAGAGAGAGAGAGAGAGAGAGAGAGAGAGAGAGAGAGAGAGAGAGAGAGAGAGACCCTCATCTTGACTTTTTCTTTTCCTTCCTCTTTTTTTTTTTTTTCAAACATTTCGACGTCTTCCTTTTCGATGTGTTGAGTACACTCACTACCATTATCCCACCTCATCCGAGGGATATTAAAAGAACTACTACTGCTGCTGCTGCTCCTCCTCCTCCTCCTCCTCCTCCTCCTCCTCCTCGTCGTGGCTCCTAAAACTCACACACTGTATAATATTTCCACGGGAAGGTCGATGCAACGACGGTTTTGTGAATGACGATGGGCGAATTTGCGGGAAGGGGAAGGGTTGTGTGTCACGCTAACACGCAAAACAGAAAGTCTTGGGTGAATCTCTTTTGTCTCCACTTAATACCATGGGTATATAGGTGATTACAGTGGAGTAATGATGTTAAAGAGTTTCTGATCGTATGTTTTGTACTCAGTCGTCTTTTCTTTCTTCCTCCATTCGACTTAGATATAATCATGTTCACTCGGGAGCTACTTTCATACGTATTTATACACAGGTTCATCTTTGAATGTTGTATCGTGTACGGGAAAATATTGAGGAGACAAAGAGAATGAGATTCATCAGGAGTCTTTAAATGGGTAAAGAAAAACACAGACATCCTCCTTCGAAAGGGAATCGAGAGTGAAAACTATAGTAGGAAATGTGAGAATGGGACAGAGATAGAAAGACAGCACGAGACATTCTGGTGACAGAGAAAAGCGAGAGAAGTCATTAGAAATACTACGAATATTGGCGAATTGAGTGAACGGAGACTCCCACCTGTAACATGCTACTGGGAAAGCCTTCCCTCTTGCTGGCAATGTATATATATATATATATATTATATATATATATATATATATATAATATATTATATATATATATATATATATATATATATATATATATATAAATAGTGATTCACATACATACGTGAAGCAATGATATCAATAAATTACGGGAAAAATAAACACAGAAGCTTCAAGCTTTCGCCTGTATTTTAAGCCATTTTCACGGATAAAAATGCTTGAAATATAGTCAAAGTTTGGACCCTCGTGTTTATTTTTCCAGCGAGTTCTTCATTATATATATATATATATATATATATATATATATATATATAATATATATATATATATATATATTATATATATATATATCGCGGTAAGTAAAGATAAGATATGTACTGACCCAGACCCACACTTTAGACATCTATACTCACTAGTCCCCCACGATTTAATAAATCCAAAAATTACAAAATATATTAACACTTGACAAGCTCTAAACAACCGTCTTCCCACCATAATTTCAACACCACCCTGCCAAACACATACACACACACACACATCAGAAACTACACTACCTAGACACATGCGAGTTACTCTGTAATCCCGACTTGGTTTCTGAACACTTCCCTATCGATCCAACGTTCACCAGCACCCTCCCAACTTAGCATGAGAGACACACCTCATGCCAACAGTGCAACTACCGCAGTGAAGACACTTGAAGACTCACTGCCCAATGGCCCTTACACTGTCCCCCACACAGACAGTAAGAGACACATTGAGCACTCACTGCCCGGCAGTCCTTGCACTGCCCCCACACCAACACATTTCATGACTTACGTAGCCCGGATCGATGGACGTGGCCGATGGAAGAAGGAACTAGGAACGACGTGGCCGATGGAAGAAGGAACTAGGAACGACGTGGCCGATGGAAGAAGGAACTAGGAACGACGTGGCCGATGGAAGAAGGAACTAGGAACGACGTGGCCGATGGAAGAAGGAACTAGGAACGACGTGGCCGATGGAAGAAGGAACTAGGAACGACGTGGCCGATGGAAGAAGGAACTAGGAACGACGCGTCTGTTGAAAGAAGGAACTAGGAACGACGCGTCCGTTGGAAGAAGGAACTAGGAACGACGTGGCCGATGGAAGAAGGAACTAGGAACGACGCGGTCCTTGGAACAAGGAACTAAATCCTGTCTCTCTACATCAGAATGGACTCCTTCGCCCATCTTGTGATGCAGCAACGCAGTGTGGCTTAATGCGAAGCACAGAAAATGGAATAAGGACATGGGCTCTGTACTCACACTTGATGCTGATGTCGACGCTGTTGCTCTCGGAGTCGCCTTCGACGTTGGACGCGACGCACTGGTAGCGTCCCGAGCGCTGGCGTCCGACGTGTTGTAGGGCCAGGGAGGCCTCCGTCACCAGCACGCCGGCGCTGACGTTGTGCACCAGCTCCTCCCCCTGCAGGAGACCAGGCATGGTTTAGTGTGGCCTGTGCCACCTGGTGGTTCTGGGAGAGAGAGAGAGAGAGAGAGAGAGAGAGAGAGAGAGAGAGAGAGAGAGAGAGAGAGAGAGAGAGAGAGAGAGAGAGAGAGAGAGAAGAGGAGTGAGAGTTTACACCACAAGCCAATGATGTTGTGTGGCACCAGCTCCTTCCTTGCCCCTTGCAGGACACCAGGCACATAGTCAGTGGCTCCTGAAGTGGCTGAGAGAGAGAGAGAGAGAGAGAGAGAGAGAGAGAGAGAGAGAGAGAGAGAGAGAGAGAGAGAGAGAGAGAGAGAGATATGGTACTCATGAACAACAGGGGGACCCGGACATAATAACCCTTGTCTAACCCTCTGATATATTGTCGAGGTCACATCATAAGCCTTACATGACCTTGGGTGACCTGCGCGGTGTGTGTGTGTGTGTGTGTGTGTGTGTGTGTGTGTGTGTGTGTGTGTGTGTGTGTGTGTAAAAAGCAAATATATGGGAGACTGCGAGCTAATAAATGGGTGGTGTGGGTTGCGTGAGGACTGGTAGAGGTGGGGGGGGTGGTATTAGAATTAAGCAGGAAGAGTAAGTGGGTAGTTGAAGTCAAGACCCATTAATACCCATTAACGGACGACCTGTGGAGGCTCGTTCATGCTTGTTATCGCCTCTCCTTATTGCTGGTGGAGGTGGGGAATGTGCAGTTAGCTGAGGTCCGATGAGAGAAAATCATTGGTAGCTCTTTCTTGGGGTTGTGTGTGTGTTGTGATATATTTCTTGGGGTTGTGTGTGTTGTGATATATTTCTTGGGGTTGTGTGTGTGTTGTGATACATTTCTTGCGGTTGTGTGTGTGTTGTGATAAGAGATACAATGTCTCTCTTATCACTCCCTCATATTACCCTGGCGCTACCTCACTGACGCGGGAAACAGCGATTGATTATGATGATGATAATAAATAATAATAATGATAATAATAATAATACTAATGATAATAATAATAATAATAATAATAATAATAATGATAATAATAATAATAATAATGATAATAATGATAATAACAATGATAAAATTACCCTTTGAGAGGAGGGAACCATTCCTTAGCCTGTCTGAACACGTCTCTCTCTCTCTCTCTCTCTCTCTCTCTCTCTCTCTCTCTCTCTCTCTCTCTCTCTCTCTCTCTCTCTCTCTCTCTCTATCTATCTATCTATCTATCTATATAAAGGAAAAATATTAACATTTGTCTATTCACTCTTCCCGGGGATAATGATTCGAAGTTCCTCCCCTCGTCGTCCACACCATGTGCACCTTCTTGGAACTTGGTCGGTCGTTAGATGAATTAATTGGGCCGGGTAATTAATGACCCGTACCCCTTTTTTTTTTTTCAGTCAAACCAAACACCTCTTCTCTCTCTCTCTCTCTCTCTCTCTCTCTCTCTCTCTCTCTCTCTCTCTCTCTCTCTCTCTCTCTCTCTCTCTCGTGACTCACGTGCCATCGATCGACTTGGGAAGGAGGGAGGGAGGGAAAGTATGGCATTCAACTCACAAATGATGGGATTTAGTTGTATCTCGGACCGTATGAGGCACTAGGACTATTAAGAGACACTGAAAAAAGAGTCACTGAAAGATCAATACCCCATCACTAGATCTGCAGACAGTATGGGGCGCATGTCCTGAAGTCCATTCTTCCCTTTTCTTTCAGCATAATGTGTCATACACTCTCTCTCTCTCTCTCTCTCTCTCTCTCTCTCTCTCTCTCTCTCTCTCTCTCTGGAACGCAGACCATTGCGCCTACACTAGCCGTCTCGCTTCCTTTCGCACAATATACCCTCTCCTCTGTCGCACAGTTTGCACAATAAACCGTTCCTCTATCGCACAGTTCGCACAATAAACTCTTCCTCTGTCGCACAGTTTGCGCAATAAACCATTCCTCGGTGGCACAGTTCACACAATAAACCCTCTCCTCTGTCGCACACTTTGCATAATAAACCCTTCCTCTGTCGCACAGTTTGCACAATATACCCTCTCCTCTGTCGCACAGTTCGCACAATAAACCACTTCTCCGTCGCACAGTAAACAGGGTATTTAATATCCCTCCTACCTCTCATGTCTCTCTCTCTCTCTCTCTCTCTCTCTCTCTCTCTCTCTCTCTCTCTCTCTCTCTCTCTCCATCTTGCTCCGCCAATGTTTACACAACACAGGCGAATCTATCTATCTATCGGCTCACACTAAATGCAAAGCACTCACCGCCCGTTGTTTCGAATCCCCTATCCACTCGCGACTGACCCAGGCCAGGTCGCGTGCCGCCGATTAGCCCAGGTCAAAGACAAGAGGATGGGGTGGGGGGGAGGGTAGGAGGGTGGGGAGAGGAGGGAGGATAGGAGGGTGGGGAAAGGAGGGAGGATAGGAGGGTGGGGAGTGGAGGGAGGATAGGAGGGTGGGGAGTGGAGGGAGGATAGGAGGGTGGGGAGTGGAGGGAGGATAGGAGGGTGGGGAGTGGAGGGAGGCGATCCCGTCATGCTAATGCCTCCTTTGATGTTTGCTCGGCCACTCCCTCGATGCCGTATTTGCACACGGGAGCAGAAGGGCATTGTGGATTTCACACGGGGGGGGAGAGAGAGAGAGAGAGAGAGAGAGAGAGAGAGAGAGAGAGAGAGAGAGAGAGAGAGAGAGACGGGAGAGGAAGGCCGAGAGAGAGAGAGAGAGAGAGAGAGAGAGAGAGAGAGAGAGAGAGAGAGAGAGAGAGAGAGAGTGAGAGAGAGAGAGAGAGAGAGAGAGAGTGAGAGAGAGAGAGAGAGAGAAGGGGATGGAGAGAGACGGGGAGAGGAAGGCCGAGAGAGAGAGAGAGAGAGAGAGAGAGAGAGAGAGAGAGAGAGAGAGAGAGAGAGAGAGAGAGAGAGAGACTGGGAGAGGAAGGCCGAGAGAGAAAGAGAGAAGGGGGATGGAGAGAGACGGGGAGAGGAAGGCAGAGAGAGATTGAGAGACAGAGACACAGGCAGTCAGACAGAGGTTTAGAGAGGATATATCATCCACACGCATTCAAACGCGCCCGATCTCATCTTCCTCTCTCGTAGATCTTAAAATAAACAGTCCATCAACAATTTTTTTTCGCACCAACTAAATCAAATTTGCAGATACGCAATCCTCGCTAACACTGCACTCATAATCCCTTTTAAAAGGATTAATCTCTGTAAATCATTCTCTCTTGTCCCCTCCTCACTGTAAAAAAAAAAAAAAAGAGATATTGCCATTCGTAAATGTGTAAGGATGACTGGTGTGTATATATATATATCTCTTTTTTCAGCAGTAAGTGTAGTAATAATTATGATTATCTGCTGTACGAGGGAAAAGAAATAATTGAGAGGCAGCAATTACCACCAGTGAACAAATATGTGAATGGGTATGTGTGTGTGTGTGTGTGTGTGTGTGTGTGTGTGTGTGTGTGTGTGTGTAATTACCTTTAGGTAATTTCCTATGTGTACTATAAGGGGAGGGAGTTTTCCACCCATGGGTCCCCAAGCTCTTGAATCTTTGTCTGTATATCACACAGAGCTATTTCAGTTTCCATACGCTGTCCACACTTATTGTCTTACAGCTTGGTTTAATATTCTAATTTAATATTTGTTTCTTTGGAGGTACATTTTCCACGTCATGTGTGACAAGATTCTTTCTTAATTTCATGTTCTCAAGCTTCTCTCTGGTCGCTACCAGCTCTTGAGGATCTACTCACAGTCAGCGTCATAAGCTGGCTTACAAACATCAAGAGGTTATGAACAGATCACCCCTTACTACTTTTCTTCCACAGTGGAGCAAATCTAAGGCCAATAAAACTTTTCCTTGTAGCTCAGGCTTCTTCATGCTGGTAGGATCTTTGTTGCTCTGCTCTGGGTCTTCTCTATTACTCATACTGCTTCCTCAAGCCACGCTGAACACAGCAAATATATTTAGTAAATTTCAGGAAAAATCTCTCATTTTTTCAAAAAATTTAGGGAAATCTCCTCCGGTGTCTCCCCAAGAATTAGTACGTTCCACAGACGAAGACGATCGTGTTCTGCCAAGAAGGTCGGCGTCTGTACCAGCTGCTCAAACACTAGTACCAGCTGTCTAATCACGAGCGCCACTTGTTACCGACTTGCTAGAAGGGAACACTGCCTCTGATTGCCCTATCATTCGCCTCCAACTTCCTGGGACCTTAGGAGTTCCAACGCCAAGGGCGGACCTGATTGTGGTACATGACGTTAAGAGATTAAACTTGCGTTTGCTTGGCGAGGAGGTCGAGTTGGTGGGTACACACACACACACACACACACACACACACACACACACACACACACACACACACACACACAGACACACACACGGGTGCTTCTTTTTTCCCCCCATCAATTCCCTACCGCAGGATAAACACAGAGGAAGGACAACGATGAAGACTCCTGTACCAGGATGATGGATGGATGCGTTCTTTTGCGCGCGCGCGCGTGTGTGTGTGTGTGTGTGTGTGTGTGTGTGTGTGTGTGTGTGTGTGTGTGTGTGTGTCCAACATGGAATTACGGTTGGAAATATCTGGCTGTCTGGATGCATGGGTCAGAACAACCATTGTGTTTTGACGAGCTAATCTCCCGTCTCCCTTTGTGTCTCTTCTCATAACCCAATGTCTCGTCTCGCGACACCTCACCGTTAGTGACAACAGCCAGTGGTCCCCTCTTGGCCAAACTCGTCGTCACATGATTCAGTCTTCCTTCCCTTGACCATCTTTTAAAACCTCCTTCTGTTATCTTCTTCCACCTCATACACACACACACCCAAACCCTCGTCCACCTCTTCCCTCTTCCTCTCTAACCACTGTCTCTTTTCCTCCTATCCACCTCTCCTTTGACCATTTCTCTATATCACACTCCGTTCTCTTTCCCCTCCCTACCTCCTCCCTCTTCCCACCTTAAAGTGGCGCATCACCACTTAAACGTGTATTTCCAACCAACTGCTTAATTATGGAGCTAACAAGGGAGGTGATGGCTGACTGGGAGTCCGTGCAGCCATGAAGGCAATGGAGGGGTCGCCCATGATATCAAGCAAGTAGTCAGGTGGTCCTCCTCCTCCTTATGATCATCATTATGTCACCGACCAAGACCAGATGGAGGAAGAAAAAAGAAACAGAAGAAGAAGACTTTGGAAAAGAAAACGGTGTTGACATGACGAGGTGATTTCCCTAACACTCGTTACAAGCTGATAGGTAAGTCACCCGTTAACTGTTTACCCTCAAAACTTTATGCTGAGTTTGGTCGTAACTCTCTGATGTAACAGTAATATTCCAACCGACGAATAGGCCATCCGTTAGCTGTTTAAGTACCTTCTTTGTTCATATGTTGATCCGTTAGCTGTTTAAGTGCCTTCTTTGTCCATATGTTGATCCGTTAGCTGTTTAAGTGCCTTCTTTGTCCATATGTTGATCCGTTAGCTGTTTAAGTGCCTTCTTTGTCCATATGTTGATCCGTTAGCTGTTTAAGTGCCTTCTTTGTCTATATGTTGAAGTTGTCTGTAATCCTTTGACATAACAATAACGTTCCAAGGTTTGCAAAGGTCCCAAGCAGCTGTTATGGTGAAGTTAATCGAAAAATTCTGGCAGTTTTAATGTTAAACACTGTTTGTTCATCAGAAATCCTGATCACATACATACATATATATATATATATATATATATATATATATATATATATATATATATATATATATATATATATATATATATATATACATAAATGATAGAGGTCATGATGATAGTAGTAAATAAGACTATTATAATAATCGTAATAACGGTAACCATAATTAATATTAGGAGAAATCAAAATGGTGATAATGATGTCTACAACAATGATGGAAAAAGTAATAACAAATACAACAAAGACAACACAAGCACCAGTCGTCATAACAGTAGCGGAAATAAGGGAAATTTTCCCCCGAACAATTTTGCACACAATGACTCCTCCCACCCCATAATTTCAACCCCCCTGGGATATAAATTTCCCAAAGAGTATCAGATCTGAAGCCTGAAACAGTGCATATTTCTCAGGGGCTTACAGGAACATAATGAATCAAGTCATAATGAATAGTAATAAATTACCTCCACTCGTGATACGATTCCAAATTAGCCTTATGTAGTTTTAGAGTTAATTTTTTTTCCCCCGTACTTACCAAGCTATGTAGCAAGTACTTCTGACTTACACACACACACACACACACACACACACACACACACACATATATATATATATATATATATATATATATATATATATATATATATATATATATATATATATATATATATATATATATGAACGAATATAGTGCACATGAACGCGCACTTTCATGGAACGCATGATACCCTCGAACAGCCAGGATTCGAACCCATGACTTTTTGCGTGATATTTGGGAACGCTAACTGCTAGGATACGATCACCCCTAACAGGGAAATGACAATTCGATTACATGCAATCGAATACCCTTCGTCTCACATCCATGGAAAACGGGGTCAACAACCGATCAAATCCCATCAGGCTTACATTACCACGCAAAATGTCCTGGGTTCGAATCCTGGCTGTTGGAGGTATCATGTAATTTTATGTATGTATATATATATATATATATATATATATATATATATATATATATATATATATATATATATATATATTTATTTTATTATTTTTTATTATACTTTGTCGCTGTCTCCCGCGTTTGCGAGGTAGCGCAAGGAAACAGGCGAAAGAAATGGCCCAACCCCCCCCCATACACATGTATATACATACGTCCACACACGCAAATATACATACCTACACAGCTTTCCATGGTTTACCCCAGACGCTTCACATGCCCTGATTCAATCCACTGACAGCACGTCAACCCCGGTATACCACATCGCTCCAATTCACTCTATTCCTTGCCCTCCTTTCACCCTCCTGCATGTTCAGGCCCCGATCACACAAAATCTTTTTCACTCCATCTTTCCACCTCCAATTTGGTCCCCCTCTTCTCCTCGTTCCCTCCACCTCCGACACATATATCCTCTTGGTCAATCTTTCCTCACTCATTCTCTCCATGTGCCCAAACCACTTCAAAACACCCTCTTCTGCTCTCTCAACCACGCTCTTTTTATTTCCACACATCTCTCTTACCCTTACGTTACTCACTCGATCAAACCACCTCACACCACACATTGTCCTCAAACATCTCATTTCCAGCACATCCATCATCCTGCGCACAACTCTATCCATAGCCCACGCCTCGCAACCATACAACATTGTTGGAACCACTATTCCTTCAAACATACCCATTTTTGCTTTCCGAGATAATGTTCTCGACTTCCACACATTCTTCAAGGCCCATGAATTTTCGCCCCCTCCCCCACCCTATGATCCACTTCCGCTTCCATGGTTCCATCCGCGTTAGTGAGGTAGCGTTAAGAACAGAGGACTGGGCCTTTTTTGGAATATCCTCACCTGGCCCCCTCTGTTCCTTCTTTTGGAAAATTAAAAAAAAAAAAAACGAGAGGGGAGGATTTCCAGCCCCCCGCTCCCTCCCCTTTTAGTCGCCTTCTACGACACGCAGGAAATACGTTGGAAGTATTCTTAATCCCCTATCCCCAGGGATAATATATATATATATATATATATATATATATATATATATATATATATATATATATATATATATATATATATATATATGCACGAGGTAACACCGCAAATGAACAGTCTCCTTCAGCGAAGCTGTATCACTGGGAACAGCACGTCTCGTCAAAGAACTTCTTACTCTAAAGGAGTCTACATTTCCCAGATACTGGACGGAGCACTTCCTTGGGCAACAAAAACATTTCTAAAGGTCCTGGGTTATAACAAGACTCTTTAACAGAAGTTGTTCCATGGGTAATTATAAGAAAATAAATCACAAATCTATGCTATTATACATTAATCTATCAATTTATCTGTCTTTCTGTCTATCTATCTATCTATCTATCTATCTATCTATCTATCTATCTATATATATATATATATATATATATATATATATATATATATATATATATATATATGTGTGTGTGTGTGTGTGTGTGTGTATGTGTGTGTGTGTGTATGTGTGTGTGTGTGTGTGTGTGTGTGTGTGTGTGTGTGTGTGTGTGTGTGTGTGTGTGTGTGTGAGTGTGTCTGTCTGCGTGAAAAAGGAAAAGAACCTCGTTGGGAAGGTCGTGTATCCTCCAAACTATTTGTTGGCTGGTGTGCGCACTCTGTCAAGCAGACGGGTGATATATGGGGGGCGGAGGAAGACCCATGTAAAGGCTCGTCCAGCTTCTCCTATTCTGTCTTTATTTGTCACTGTCCAGTTCCCTCTGGGGTGGGAAGCGAGCGAGGGAGGCTGGGAGGCCTTCTGGTTGGACCTGTGGGATTTACGAAAGAGTGTGTTTGGGTGGCTGGCTGGCTGGCTGGCTCTCTCTCTCTCTCTCTCTCTCTCTCTCTCTCTCTCTCTCTCTCTCTCTCTCTCTCTCTCTCTCTCTCTCTCTCTCTCTCCAAGGACCTTTAAGAGTAGAGGAGTCTGGCGCCCTCCACTTCCAGTAGCAGGGGGGGAAATGTAGGCTACTTCAGAGCGACAAGTCTTCTTTGACGAGAGTATCTCTCCTCCCTGCGATACACAGCCTTGCCAAAGGTAACGTTTCACTCATGTCATCTCAAGGAGGCGCAGGCCGGACACACACACACACACACACACACACACACACACACACACACACACACACACACACACATATAATAAACTACGCTTAAGAATGGAAGTAAATTACGTATTAAATGATTTATTTATTTAGTTTTTTTTTGGCAGACCTGTTCCATAGTGATGCATGACGATAGACAGAGACACACACACACACACACACACACACACACACACACCCGAACCCACACCCGCTCACACCCCATCCCCACCTCCAACCCGACCCATTTCGCCAACGCTGTTATTATCGCGCTGTACGTTCCCCCCTTTTGCTGCTGCCCAGGATACGATATGATCATCGCCGGCACAGAGAGAGAGAGAGAGAGAGAGAGAGAGAGAGAGAGAGAGAGAGAGAGAGAGAGAGCACCCGTTATTTGGCACCACCTTCCCCTCCCTCGGTAAATAGCCCGTCCTTATTTCGAGTGGCCAATGGCCCGTGTAATGATTAGTCGTTACAGTATCGAATCCCTGATCACCCCTGGCGGGCATTTTGTATATACCTTGGGAGAGCGAGGGAGCGACGCTTTTGATTGGACCAATGGGGTCCTACCTGGATGATACCAGAGCCAGCAGTCGCACTTACGATTACTGCTTTTACAATGACTGTCACTTCTGTCTTGTCCCTTGACGTGCATTTACAGGTACCGTCACTTACGTCTTTTTACACTGACGTGCATTTACAATGACTGTCACTTACGTTATTTTCCATTGACGTGCATTTACAGTTAGTAACTTACGTCTTTTTCCATTGACGAGCATTTACAGTTACTGTCACTTACGTCTTTCCCACTGATGTGCATTTACAATTACTGTCAATTACGTCATTTTTCATTGACATGCATTAGAATTACTCTCACCTACGTCTTCTTCCATTGACATGCATTTACAGTTACTGTCACTTACGTCTTTTTCCATTGAAGTGCATTTACAATTACTCTCACTTACGTCTTTTCCATTTACGTGCATTTACTGGCCCCCTCCTCTTGTGTTCATTTCAACGTCCTTAACGGATCGTGAGGGAACGGAAGTTGAAAATGGATTGACTGGAATCTCATTATTGTCTTTTTTTCCCCTTTCCTTTCTTGTGTGTTGTAACCAGCACCGGTACTTAATTAATGAGAGAGGTCCTCATTACTCGCTCTTTCTGGTGATTAAGACAATCAAGGCAATCACGAATCACTTCCGGGGATTCTTAAAGGGACGATGTAAACAGGGAGTCGACTCTACCTATCAAATTAACTGGACGAGATGGTGTATATCACTCTCTCACCCTGGCCACAACACTTACCATTTTCAAATACAATAACGATATACTGAATGACTCATTAATATAATAACGATATACTGAATGTCTTATAAATACAATAACGATATACTGAATGTCTTATGAATACAATAACGATATACTGAATGCCTTATAAATACAATAACGATATACTGAATGCCTTATGAATACAATAACGATATAATGAATGCCTTATTAATACAATAACGATATACTGAATGCCTTATGAATACAATAACGATATAGTGAATGCCTTATGAATACAATAACGATATACTGAATGCCTTATAAATACAATAACGATATACTGAATGCCTTATAAATACAATAACGATATACTGAATGCCTTATAAATACAATAACGATATACTGAATGCCTTATAAATACAATAACGATATAGTGAATGCCTTATAAATACAATAACGATATAGTGAATGCCTTATAAATACAATAACGATATACTGAATGACTTATTAATACAATAACGATATAATGACTGCTTTTCAGACATCATGGGTGTATGTATGTGATCGGGTTGAACTTATCAATGGGTAATAGTGATAAGAAACACACGTCTACACTCACGCAATCTCACTTTTATGTAGTTATGTGGAGGGAATCCTCGTACTCACAAATGTGATTACATTTTTATCATGTCTTGTATGGGGAAAAAAATATATTCTCGCGTGTAGCGGTTGGATGCAAAGGAATGCAACGGCAATCTATAAAACTATGCAAGGATAACAACGCCAGATAAAGATATTCTGCACTTGGGGGGAAAAATGAAAAGACATTTCCTCCGCTCCATCAAAGGGTTTCACCCTATCAAAACCTAATTTTCTAAGACAATCTAAATCGAGATTCTGGCTTAGAAGGTAAAGGGGTTGGGGTTGGATGTCACATAGAATCAACAATGAACAGATTAGATAATGGGTAATTTTGGACAGGGTCGAACAATGTTTGTCTAGCCTGAAATCTGCAGTGAATAGAAAACCAACGAACAAGGTCGTCGATTGTGTGCATTTTCTGTCGGTTCAGAGTGAGAAAAGTGGACTCTGGACTATTTGACCGGATCTGTCTTCTAGCCTTTGAGGATCTGTGGTGTTGATTATCTCAACGGGGAAAGTGAATACATAATCGAGGCCATTCTGATTAAGTTATCCTGCTCTAGGGCATTGCTAGTGTAGCTGAAAAAAAAACTATTACAGTTGTGAAAAATGAAGCAGTCTAGATGTAGGACGAAGCAGTGAAAGAAAGATACGGACACTCACCAAAGACAGATCCCAAATGTCCTAGAATGACCCAGTGGGATATATCCAGATACAGGTACTTATCCAACAGATCCCAAATGTCCTAACATGTCCCAATGGGATATATCAAGAAACAGGTACTTATCCAACCGATCCCAAATGTTCTAGGAAGTCCAAAATAATATATCGTATCTTTCTGAACTCCGTATGACGTTTTGGGAACATCATACCCAACAAGTGTTCTTTTTTTTCTTGACTTCGAAGGACGCATAGGATCCGCATCGACCACGTACCAGGATATATACAGCCCTTCCAGACTGCTCTAAGACACTTAGGATCTGTCCTACACGAAGCCAAGGAAACAGTGGAGGAACCAGCACTAACCTCGTGGAGCCAGCGGATCTTGTAGGGCGGAGGGTTGGCGTCCACGGTGCAGACGAAGAAGAGATCGATACCTTCCTTCAGGTTCTTCGGGTCGAGCGCCCTCCCTAGCGTGAGGTTGACGCTCGGCTTGTCTGGTGGAGGGAGAGAGAGAGAGAGAAAGAAAGAAGGGTGAGTGAGATAGAGTGAACGAGTGACATGAAGGTCATGGATAGAGTTTGTCTTTTCTTTTTTTTTTTTTTTTTGGCTTCTCCTGATGGTTTCAGAAACTGTTGGAAGGTGGATTTGATTCGCTTCCTGTTGGCTATGGTGTGGCATGACGAGTGTGTGTGTGTGGTGTGTGTGTGTGTGTGTGTGTGTGTGTGTGTGTGTGTGTGTGTGTCTGTGTGTGTAACCACGTAATATACTTAAAAAAAAAAGTCTATTTCAAAGCTTAGAAAATGGGACAAATACAGACCCTTTAGCCTGGGATCTTATTTTCAAAATCACTGACTTAAAATCTGGTGATTTGCCTGCAGCTGTGATGAAGAGGAAGAAAAAAAAACCCTCATCACTGATTAACTAAGCTGTTGCAGCTGTTGCTCGCCTCCCACACATGCAGTCTTCACGTTAAGACATAATGAGTTATTCGACGGTGAGATGTAATTAACGCCAAAGTCTCGCTCACTGGGATGCAATTTTATGCCATAAATGAAGAACACCATGAATAAGGAGGTGAACGAAAAAGAAGAAAAAGAAAAAAGAAAAATGGCTAAACCATTATTCATAGTTATACATGTCTTCTGATGTATACCAAGATGAGGGTGATACACAATGTTGATAAAGTATATAGAGGGGGGAAGAAAGGGACGAAAAATAAAGGAAACTGTTAGCCATAACATTATTCATAGTTATACATGTCCTCTCATGTATACCAACATAAGGGTAATACACAAGTTTGAAAAATGAATAAAGAAATGGGGAAGATAAAATTACGAAAGATATAAAGGAAAATGTTAATTCACAGACATAGCTCTCTCTCAAAGACCTGAAATGCCACAAAAGTGATACAAGTGTAATATGACTGTGGGTGGCGTTGTGGTGTAGCGCATAGCGTTCCTGACCATGACGCTTTCACGGGCCCGCCCACCGTCGAGCAGCGTATAGGTTCGAATCCCGGTTACGGCAGACGGTCCACAGTTTTAACCCAGCTGTTCATCCATCCCGAGGGGATCGTCGATAAAACAGGTACCTGGCTCAGGCTAGAGTATATATATATATTATATATATATATATATATATATATATATATATATATATATATATATATATATATACATACGTGGGAAGTATTCTTTCTCCCGTATCCCCAGGGATATATATATATATATATATATATATATATATATATATATATATATATATATATATATATATATATATATATATATATATATATATATATATATCACGAGATACTGAGGCTCTAACATAATCTAAGCGCATTACATCATTTGCCTTTTTAAACACTGTACAAAATGGATTGGTTCACTTATTACGAGTTTCGAAACGCTGGGTAATAATTCAGGACGGAATGGGGGTGGGGGAGAGAGAGAGAGAGAGAGAGAGAGAGAGAGAGAGAGAGAGAGAGAGAGAGAGAGAGAGAGAGAGAGAGAGAGAGAGAGAGAGAGAGAGAGAGAGAGCGAAGAGAGAGAGAGAGAGAGAGAGAGGGAGAGAGAGAGACGGGGTGGCTCCCTCTGGAGGGTTTTATCGTTTTATAAATCATAAACCTTTTACAGTCGGATTAAAAGTAGTTTTTCAAAGGTTAATTAAACCATTCTCGGTGCATATTTCATCCAAGTTATCTTTCCTTCTCATAATAGTTACGAGATGCGTTTATGATTCTTCAGACTTCAATTAATATCAAACCTTGATTCTAACTCAGTAATTTGTGCGTGTGTGTGTGTGTGTGTGTGTGTGTGTGTGTGTGTGTGTGTGTATGTGTGTGTGTGTGTGTCATGGACAGTTATGTTGCTTATACTTATGACGCCTTTCTGTACTTATTGCTACCAAATGCATCCTCACAGACCATATTTTGGACACAAGTAAGCATAGTGAGACACACATTTATACAATGTAATACATATCTTTTTTCAAATCTATTTCATTCACATCTCATGTATACAATGTAATACATATATTTTTTTCAAATCTATTTCATTCACATCTATTTCATTTTGTACTCCACAAGTTTCCCGGTAATCATGATCTGTGCCGTATGTCACAGTGCAGCACGGAGGGTGTAAAAGGCAAAGGAGCACAGTTTGCTACTACAGACATAGATCATCACCCCAGGTGGTGAAAGAGAGTAGACGAGGCGGGAATGAAATGAATCAAGAGGATAGATGGTTGAGGGAAGTGTTGATCGAGTAAAAGATAATGAGAGAAGAGAGAGAGAGGGAGGTGTGGACGAGCAGTATGGTTGAGAGAGCTGAAGAGGGTTTGCTCAAATGGTTTAGACCTAGAGAGAGGATGAGTAAAGGAAGAGGTGACTGAAAGTGTATGCGAGTCTTGGAAGTTGAGGGAACAAGATATGGTGGACGAAAGTAGTGATGGAAGAAGGATGGAGTTGACTGAAAGTGTATACGAGTCTTGGAAGTAGAGGGAACAAGAAGTGGTGGACGAAACAAGTGATGGAAGAAGGATGGAGTTGACTGAAAGTGTCTTGGAAGTAGAGGGAACAAGAGGTGGTGGACGAAAGTAGTGGTAGAAGAAGGATGGAGTTGACTGAAAGTGTATAAGAGTCTTGGAAGTAGAGGGAACAAGAAATGGTGGACGAAACAAGTGATGGAAGAAGGATGGAGTTGACTGAAAGTGTATACGAGTCTTGGAAGTAGAGGGAACAAGAAATGGTGGACGAAACAAGTGATGGAAGAAGGATGGAGTTGACTGAAAGTGTATACGAGTCTTGGAAGTAGAGGGAACAAGAAATGGTGGACGAAACAAGTGATGGAAGAAGGATGGAGCGAAAGATGTTCTGAGTGATCGTGGCTTGAATACCCCAAGGACGGTGAGAGGCGTGCTTGTGATAAAGAGAACTGAAGTAATGTTGTATACGAGGGACGACGTACTGTCAGTGGACTGAACCACGATATATGAGGTGGTCAAGGGAAGCCACTGAGAGAGAGGTGTGTAGGGATAATGGGAGGCATTGTATGTGATAGCTAAGGAGCGGATGTGGGCAAATGAGGCCATTTTTCGTCTCCTCCTGGCGCTACCTCGCGTAGCGAAAAACGCCAAACCAATACAAAGAGCACACACACACACACACACACACAAGCAATACGAACTGAAGTGGTCATTCAATGCCTTACATTTCGCATAGGCTTCGTCACACTGATAATTCTCACAGGTAGGACGCAGTCCAATAACAGAAGCCCGTAACACATACCACATCTGAGGAGGTTCGCTTGCTCAGTACGGAAGCCACGGGAGATGTTTACAGTGGGTTATGCCCGTCTGACCACGACGCAACACACACACACACACAGAACGACTGACGCGTAGTTCCGCAACACAACAAGTTTGACGTTGAAGTGAACACGCCTTCTCTACTGGATGGATGGTGGTGTTGTATCACTCCTCACTCCCCCGCCCTCTCTCCTTAACAAGCGGAGTACGCTAGTTAGGTAAGACGAAGTGGTTGTTTATCTCAAACGGCTCGAGTGGGGTCGTCCGTTTCAGTGGGAAACATCTTAAAACTCTATCCTTACGTTGCTGGGTTCAGTACACTCTGGACCGCGCTAATAGAAGGACCTTATTGGAGGGATTGATGCGAACATAATAAAACAGAGAGAGAGACACACAAACTTTGGCTCATTATCTGAAACTGGCTCGTTTTCTTCACATAACGACGAGAGAGAGAGAGAGAGAGAGAGAGAGAGAGAGAGAGAGAGAGAGAGAGAGAGAGAGAGAGAGAGAGAGAGAGAGAGAGAGGACGCAAGAACATTGTGATGAAATGTTTGACTGAAAACACTCTGGGATTCTACCTCCATGATCAAAACTTTGTCCAAGTTTTACCGTTGGACTTCAGAAATTTCTGTCGTGTTTAACGACGGGTAACACTTGCTTCAAAGGTTCGAATCCTTTCTTACGAATGATGGTATAGTTTCTGACACTATGAAATGGCAATTGACATTGTATATGTAACTAGTCCCAAGTGATTTGTTGATAAGTTGTTTCTTATGCTTATATATTCATAATGTGTTCCTAAGTATAGTATAGTATATGGGAGGAGAGATTGACCAAGAGGATATATGTGTCGGAGGTGGAGGGAACGAGGAGAAGAGGGAGACCAAATTGGAGGTGGAAAGATGGAGTGAAAAAGATTTTGTGTGATCGGGGCCTGAACATGCAGGAGGGTGAAAGGAGGGCAAGAAATAGAGTGAATTGGAGTCATGTGGTATACAGGGGTTGACGTGCTGTCAGTGGATTGAAGCAAGGCATGTGAAGCGTCTGGGGTAAACCATGGAAAGCTGTGTAGGTATGTATATTTGCGTGTGTGGACGTGTGTATGTACATGTGTATGGGGGGGGGGGGGGGGGGGGTTGGGCCATTTCTTTCGTCTGTTTCCTTGCGCTACCTCGCAAACGCGGGAGACAGCGACAAAGTATAAAAAAAAAAAAAAAAAAAAAAAAAATATATATATATATATATATATATATATATATATATATATATGTTTGTATTGGTGTTACCGGACTCGACCTGTTCGAGGTTACTCCGCAAATGAAAAGTCACCTTCGGCGAGGCTATACTGTTGACGAAACGGAGCACATTCTCCCCCAGGAAAACGTCTAGCTCCTTAAGGAGTCCATCCTGTCCCTGCTACTGAGTGTAGCGCAGCTTTGAGCTGCAAGTCTCCTGGAAGAAACGGTTTCCGCGGCAACACAAGAGCGCCCTCATGAAAAGGGGGGGCCCCCTTTTCAGAAGGGTGCCCTGGCTTTTCTTCCCACAGCCATCTCAGAAAGGAGGTTCTCGGTAAACACCCTTTCAGAGAGAAGGGAGGTTCGGGGGGGTCGTCGTCCTCCTCCTGGGGGTAATAAATGATAATGATACAAATGGTAGCCAAAGGAAACTAATTTCCAGTAATGTATTGTCGTAGGTGGGAGGAACTATTCATTTCCATATGAATTACCTCCACACAGAGCTTAGTAATGCCACCACTATATCCCCTCTTCGTAGTATATAATCACCCACACCCCTTTCTCCATCTCCGAATATTACCAATCCCTGCAGTGAGATAAAGTCTCCAACTTCCCCACCGTCTTCCATCTCCAACACCAAATAGGCAACGTCTACTACTTCAACATCAATTTCTACTAACTCCATCTGCAACACCTCCATTAAAAGTAACACCTCCAACCTCACCATCAATTTCTACCAGCATGACAATCTCGAACACCGCCAGTAATATCTCCAACTTCTCCAAAAAAAAAACCATATCAATATCATCGTCTCCAACACCTACAGTTTAACATTATCTCCAATTTCCCCAACAACTCTTATTAACATTACCATAGCCATCACCTCTAGTAAAGCAATATCACCAACTTCTCCAACAAATCTTATCAATATTACCGTCTCCAACACATCCAGTAAAGCAATATCTCAAGCTTCCTCCAACAATTTCTATTAATACCACCGTCTGCAACCCCCCCCCCTCCAATATCTCACAGTGACTAAATATTTGATTTCTAGAATAATATTTGGTCAGGTTCGGACCAGCCTAGACTTTATTTATATATGTATACGTATATATATATATATATATATATATATATATATATATATATATATATATATATATATATATATATATATATATATATATATACCCCTGGGGATAGGGGAGAAAGAATACTTCCCACGTATTCCCTGCGTGTCGTAGAAGGCGACTAAAAGAGGAGGGAGTGGGTGGCTGGAAATCCTCCCCTCTCGTTTTTTTTAAATTTTCCAAAAGAAGGAACAGAGAAGGGGGCCAGGTGAGGATTTTCCCTCTAAGGCCCAGTCCTCTGTTCTTAACGCTACCTCGCAAACGCGGGAAATGGCGAATAGTATGAAAAAAAAAATATAGATATATATTCCTACGAGTCCATGGGGGAAAATGAAACAAGTCCCTAATTGCCCTTTCGTGTAATAATCACATCATCATGGGAGATACAAGAAAGAAGTATAAGTCAATTGATATACAACGAAGAGACGTAGCCAGGACGCCATTTGGTAAACAAGTGACAGTCACTTGTTTACCAAATGGCGTCCTGGCTACGTCTCTTCGTTGTACATCAACTGACTTCCATTTTTTCTTGTATCTCCCCTGATGATATGATTATTACACGAAAGGGCACTTGGGAACTTATCGCGTTTCATTTTCCCTTTTGGACTCATGGGAATATAGTTGACCACGCGCAAAATTGTGATCCTTTACGATATATATATATATATATATATATATATATATATATATATATATATATATATATATATATATATATATATATATATATATACACACCCTGGAGCCAGACAGCTGGTGAGGCAGGTGAGGTTTGGCAGCAGATGGCGCAGCCCAGTTCTGCAAGTCTCCACCAGCTGCGGCCTCACACACAGATGGTTTTTCATAACTTCCTTGTTCTTATGTTCCACTTCCTCACCCAGAAGTTCCCTCAGAGCGCTTCTCTTACGTTCCAGCACAGCTGCTACCTCACACAGGTGGTCGTATTTCCTGTACCGAACCAGCTGGCGTAACACACAGATGGAACCATACAATCTAAAGTTCTCTCCCAGCTGTTGTCTGCCACAGTCCTTCATACATATTCTTGACCAGCTGCCGTTCCGAGCAGATGGGAGCCTTATAACATCACTTCCGCACCAGCTGTAGTCTTAAGCCAGATGGTACTTTCACGTCCCAATCATCTGCTTATCTCAACCCCCAGATGGTGTTTTACACTGTTTCACGATCCACTCCCTCTTGCATCCAGATGGTGTTCCAAGGTGCTCTACGTCTCAACCACCTGCCGTGTCAACCCAGATGGTGCTACACAGCTATGCACACCTTTACCAGCTGCCTCCTCACTCCCACCTCATTCAGATGGCACTTTTCTCACAAGAACATCACCCGTATCATATCCTTTACATTTCTTTCCCCCACACTAAGTACGACTCTGCCATAACCATGACACAACAGGGTCTCGGAAACTGTGGTTGTCTATACTTGAAAAGGATGATTCACAGATCATCCAGTACATATATATATATATATATATATATATATATATATATATATATATATATATATATATATATATATATATAAAAGATTCTATACAAAAGATTCCACAGCCTCCCGCTATTGTATATGACTTCATATATCTGATATCATAAACATGAGAACACATCTCTCATTCCATCAGGTATACAACCTCTCTCTCTCTCTCTCTCTCTCTCTCTATATATATATATATATATATATATATATATATATATATATATATATATATATATATATATATATATATATATATATATATATATAAACAACACTCATAACCTCATACGTACGTCAGAGACCCCCTTCTCATCACCACGGCAAGAGTTCCTTCGTCTCATTAATCAATTATCATCAACATATTTAAAACTCCAGCCTAGTGTACGTCTCCACGCACTCCCGGTGGCTCAGGGTCCAGTAAAAACGCATATCCCCGCAGTGGACGAGGAAATCATACATGGTGAGGCTGAGAGTGAGGGATGCTTAACTTTGTGAGGTGTCGCAGAGCTGGAAGAGCTGTGTGTGTGTGTGTGTGTGTGTGTGTGTGTGTGTGTGTCTGTGTGTGTGTCCGTGTGTATGTGTGGCTTTAGCATGTAACTGGTGCTTAGCTTCGCTTGTACGTTGGTCATGATGAGACGGGGCAGCTTTGTGATGTGTGATGGAGTGGTCTCGAACCGGCTCGCATCTCCAGCACTCCAAGCGAGCTGGTGTGTGTGTGTGTGTGTGTGTGTGTGTGTGTGTGTGTGTGTGTGTGTGTGTGTGTGTGTGTGCTTATCATTTGTACATTACGGGAGAGAGATTTACACTCGTGTTGCCCACTATCTTAAACTTATAGCACTGTCTTTACTCTTATGCACACACAAACACACACACACACACACACACACACACACACACACACACACACACCCGTTCATCGGCCAGCTCTGAGGGTAGGATGAACAACTGGGATTGGCTGAAGGCTGACTCCTGCGCCAAGGATTCGAACCCGGACGGGTCCGCGTGTGTGTATCGTGTGTGTGTGACGGGACAACGTCATAGAGGACACTCTCTTCCAAGAGGCGCCCACCATACCCTACCCCCCTGCATGAAGCGCAGCCGTGAATATATATCCAGGTAACCAAAAATATTCAACTCTATAGGAGCACGTCAATATAACACGGTTATTGATAAAGCAGGATCCCCTTTCAGAAGGGTAACAAAATACGATCAGCAAGGGAGGAGAATTACATTATCGACAACCATCTGATGTAAACATCTCATTCCCTTATACCCACTTTCGCAAGAATTCTCTTTGGAAATAAGGAAGAAAAAAAAATATATATATACGAGTCTCGTGTTCAAATTACAAGTCGTTAAGTTCCTTTAATTACAAATTCAGGCGATGTAAGCTGATGATGCACTTTGCTTTTCCTCTCGAGATAGCCATGATGAAGCGCCGAAAATAAAAAAAAAAAAGAATGGCTGGCTCTTATCTCGTCCTTAGCGAGGAGGGAGAGAGAGCCAGAGAGCCGCGGTCATTACGAGATTGCAAAGCATTTTTTTTTTTTTTTTACCCAGTGTCTATGAACCTCCGCCAGGCCATAAAAGGTATTGTGGCAAGATTGTCCTCTCTTGTGGACGTTTTGCTGGTGTTGTCCAAATTTAAGGCATCATCTTGATTGTTGGAGTGTTGAATTTTTCGTCATTCGTGTATGTATATATATATATATATATATATATATATATATATATATATATATATATATATATATACATATATATATATATATATATATATATATATATATATATATATTCCTATGAGTCCACTAGGAAATGAAAAACGATAAGTTCCCAAGTGCACTTTCGTGTCATAATCACATTATCAAGGGAGATACAGGAAAGAAATATAACAGTCAACCCTTCTTGATTCTATATAAAGATTTCAACCTCACTCTCCTAGTACTTCGAAAAACCTTGTCAGTTCCCTTGTTGTAATCACTGGGCGACCAACTTCAGTCAGTAGACGGGGTCGCTGTCCATGATAATCAGCGGTCGACTGCGGATGTCAGGCATTCAACTGTCAAGACAAACTCTGGCTTTTCGGTTATACCACTCTCCTCCACACCGCATCCGTCTTGTGTATGTTTCATGACAACACTGTGAGGCAGACAGCCAGCTTTGCAATAGCCCATCACAGATCATGGGACCATGAGACTGACGTCCATCACTTAACTTGTCCCCAATTTTAACACTCACTCGTTCGTCAAAACTTGATCTGAGGAGGTGTCAATGGTCCTTAACCATAGAGGACCATACAGGGCCATACTGACTCCTTGTAGTCCAGTCGTGTGGTGTGTGTGTGTGTGCGCGTGTGTTATCGAACCTGCAAAAGGTTATCTTCACCGCCACGTCTTCCTTTATCCAGTCCACTTAAAGCGGCACCATCAGGGGGGAAGAGCCGTTGGTTGGTCGCGCGGATTTTCCCCTTCACTCGTCTCCAACGAGTTTAAAGAAGTCCGTCGAGCATGTCATTTAGCTCTGCATACCTAACCTAGTCGTGTGGGCCATATAAACACTGAGGTTGAATGTAGTCTTAAGAATCATCCTCAATACCTGATGGAGGGAGTTGTCGACTCCAGTCACTGGAGATATATAGAGAGAGCTTGATATTGTCGGCGACAACGACCCTGGCAAGTGGATAGGCTTCAACCCCAATCAACTGACCCAACCAGCCAAGCCTCATCACTCCGTGTTTTGCGACATGATGTGATTCCTCACCGCTCCAGCCATGTCTTGAAGGATCTATGTAGTCTCCGGGTTCTGCTGAACGTACCTAACAGTGCTCTTAATCTACCATAATCGCGAACCCGAGGCGTCATCATGGGACATGGCGTCACTGTAGAAGGACTCAGATGGTGAACCAATGAACCAGTTTCATCGTCGATGAATACATCCCTTACACAAGAGTCTCCCGTAGCGTCATCATGGGACATGGCGTCACTGCAGAAGGACTCGAATCGTGAACCAATGAACCAGTTTCATCGTCGATGAATACATCCCTTACACAAGAGTCTCCCGTGGCGTCCATCATGGGACATGCGTCACTGCAGAGGACTCGAATCGTGAACCAATGAACCAGTTTCATCGTCAATGAATACATCCCTCACACAAGAGTCTCTCGAATCCTATGGTGACCTCTCCCTCCCCCAACAGTCGATGGCTTTGATAAACTTCTGGCGATTCACTTCTGCGGCAGATTTTGCCCTACGGCCCTAGAGGAAAATGACCAAAAAAACGGCTGCAAATATCGAATAAAAAAGGTGAAATGAAAAGACCTTCTGTTCTTCCATCTCTGTGCAACGTGCGACGCAACTGTGGATACAATATACACCAGTCAAATGAGAGAGTAGATTGGGAACCTATTCCCCCCCCCAAAAGCAAAAGGCCCTACCGCCGCCAAAATGAAAAGGGGAGGAAAAAAAGAAAATAAATAAAACCCTCCCTCTACATCACGCGTCGAATCACCAATACTCTGAGACCACTAAACCACCAACCCCATACTAGTGCACGATGCATCACCACTTGGAGAACACAACCCCTGAAATAACACACCAAAGTCATTTCACAATATCTGTCTCTCTCTCTATACCAGAGCTCGCTGGGTGAGTTCTTCCTTTTTCTGTTTTTGATATTTTGTGTTGTGTTGTTTATTTTTGGAGGGGGGGGATGTGTGTGTGTGTGTGTGTGTGTGTGTGTGTGTGTGTGTGTGTGTGTGTGTGTGTGTGTGTGTGTGTGTGCGCGCGCGCGCGTGCGCATCATCTTCTCTGCAAAATCACCAGACAAATCTAGTAACACAGATTAGCACAATCTATTTCTTCTTTCTTTCGCAATTCGAGAGAATATCTTTCCTTCTTTTTTTTTCTTCTTTCTTTTCTTTTGTCCCCCCCTCTTCCCAGTCAGCCCTCATTGGACATCACATGCAGGAACAACCATTTTGTACACGACCTCTTGCTCATACATCACATTATACAACAGAGTGTAGCAATGCCAGCAACATAGCTGCACATTGCATCAGTCACATAAACTCTGAATATTGGTCATAGAATATGGTATATTAGTCTCTTTTTTTTTTTATATGATTTCTGCTTAATGTGCCCCAATGATACGATGGCTATTGTAACTGAAAAATGGTAATTGAAATAATGCTCTCTGTCGATGTGTCGTAAATTTTTTTACAGTTTTGATTTCACGAAAATTTACACACACACACCAAAAAAAAAGTAAATAAAAAATTGTCATACACACACTTTAATGTTCTCTATCATCTACACCGACGCTTTCGCTAAATTTGCTTTATCTACTTTCTTTGTAGACGAGGAAATGAAGACTCAAATGTTCAGTACCTGACGATATTAAAAAAAGATTTTTTTTTTTTATACTATTCCCCATTTCCCACGTTAGTGAGGTAGCGTTAAGAACAGAGGACTGAGCCTTTGAAGCGCACTTGGCCCCCTTCTCTGTTCCTTCTTTCGGAAAATTGAATATGAGAGGAGAGGATTTCCAGCCCCCCCATCTCCCATTAAAAAGATATTCTAGGTATTTCTTTCTTATCTACGTCGTTTTCCCAAGATCCGTGTGAGGTTATCTGTTTGCGTTGCGTTATCTGACCTTTCACGATCTGACGATACCAACCCTTGGGTCTGGTGGCGTGACCTCTGACCTGATCCGGTAAAGGTAAGGTCAAAGTTCACGCCGCCGTACTTGATCGTACCGTCGCGTCGTGTTCATGGATCGTTTCGGTTTTGCCTAAGTATCGTATCGACGTATATGAGCATGGTTCCTTCGTACTCAAAAAAAACATCGTATCGTCGTATTCAAGGATCGTACCGTCGCACTCTAGGATCCTACCGTCGTAATCAAGGATATGATCGTTGTACTCTCAAGGATCGTACCGTCGTTCTCTCAAGGATCGTACCGTCGTTCTCTCAAGGATCGTACCGTCGTTCTCTCAAGGATCGTACCGTCGTACTCGCAAGGACCGTACCGTCGTACACAAGGATCATACCGTCTTGCTCAAGGATCGTACCGCCGTATTCAAGGATCGTACCGCCGTACTCAAGGATCGTACCGTCATACTCAAAAGATCGTGTCGTTGTACTCAAGGGTAATCGTACCATCGCACTCAAGGATCGTACCATAGCACTCAAAGATCGTACCGCCGTACTCAAGATCGTACCGTCGTACTCAAGATCGTACCGTCGTACTCAAGATCGTACCGTCGTACTCAAGGATCGTACCGTCGTACTCAAGGATCGTGCCTTCGTACTCAAGATCGTACCGTCGTACTCAAGGATCGTACCGTCGTACTCAAGGATCGTACAGTCGTGTTCAAGGGTCCTAAAATACTGCCCAGGAAAAGAAAGGATTGTAAATATGATGCCCCACTGATTACTCCTATTTTTGAAAAGACTATGGACAGAGTCCGTCTTAATATTAAAGTGAAGATTAAAGATCACAGAATGAAGAACTCTCGTTCGTTCCTACTGGTTTTCTCGGCCTTCTTGTCCAAGATGGGTGACAGTAACAAAAGACAGACGTTGCTGTGGCAGATAAATAAGATCCTAACTCCCTTTTTGTTTTAATATTTTCCACAAGTTATCAAGATTTGAATAATGATACACACTATTATCTTTTATGGTTTTCTAACATTCCATTCTTTTATGAGGCTATTCATACACACTTTTATCTTTTATGGTTTTCTAACATTCCATTCTTTTATGAGGCTATTCATACACACTTTTATCTTTTATGGTTTTCTAACATTCCATTCTTTTATGAGGCTATTCATACACACTTTTATCTTTTATGGTTTTCTAACATTCCATTCTTTTGTGAGGCTATTCGATTCGCTGAATGCAAATACCTAGTGCGTTTTCAAGACTGAATATGCTTGCAAGAGGACGTGAATCGTAATACTGTATAGATACCTACTATATTTTAGGGGAATCAAGGTACAGAGATACGAGAAAGGTACTTGAGCTTGCATAAAGCAAAACGAAAACACCCAATATTCTTGTACTATTTCTCTACATATGATACTGACATACGACTGACTGAAAGTGTAAAAAGAAAGAGAAAATGAGACGAGAGAAAATATACGAGGCCTCCCTTGCCTGCCAGAAACTAGAAGAAGAAGAAAAAAAAGACGTGGAAGTCTACAACGAGCAGTGCAGTGGTACGCTGCTGGCATCTGAACCCGAGGTGAGGATAACTGTATTAAGACCTGATGAGGTGAGGCACGTATGCTGGGGTCATACTTCAAACCCCACACCGACCTCCCTTACCGATGAGGGAGGGAGGGAAAGACAACTCGGTGGGTTCATGGAAATCCTGCTTGTCCTCAAGTTGGAGGAAAAAGAGATTTTGTTGTGCCAAATCACCAAATGACTTTTCATCTCGTTTTGCCTTTTATCAGAAAGAATCTAACAAAATTCAGGTACCCTGGTATTCTACTTTATATATATATATATATATATATATATATATATATATATATATATATATATATATATATATATATATATATATATATATATATATTATCCCTAGGGATGGGGGAGAAAGAATACTTCCCACGTATTCCCTGCGTGTCGTAGAAGGCGACTATATATATATATATATATATATATATATATATATATATATATATATATATATATATATATATATATATATATATATATATAGAGAGAGAGAGAGAGAGAGAGAGAGAGAGAGAGAGAGAGAGTCTTTGAAAGCCTGATCATGACTAAACGTAATACATGCGAGAAAGCGATCAATTCAATAGGATTCAAACCAATGAAAGATGACGAAAAAACCTGGTCCAAAAAAAAAAAAAGAGTAGCGGATATAGGCAAGTGAGGCTAGAATGATGAGAGTTGGGTCACTGTTACGAGGCCTCGGGCTCTGAATTTAAAATTCTGTCAAAAGAGGCCTTTTGACAGATTGGAATACCCGTCCATAAAGGAAGACGTAGTGTTATGTAGGAGTAGAAAAAAAAAAAGGATTTCCCTCTGTGTTAACTATCTTGATGCTATAGACACTGAAGGATATAAAAGTGGAGTCGTAAGCCCTCAGACATATTCATTCTATTCCTTTTTTCTCCACAAGTTCAAAGATATGTTGATTTCGTATTTGAATGAGGTCCTCGGTTATTTCCAGAATGTCTGTGTAAGAAAACATGGAGATTGGGAGCACAAAGGGGGAAGGACAAGCATTTTTATCGAAAGCAAATTCATAGACATGGGGTTTAGGGTAGGACGGAGGTGAATGGTTCCATCCTGTGATGCTGATGTGGGTTGAGGATGTAAATTGGTTGGTACTGAAGATGAGGGGTGGTTAGAAATTGTGGGATTTTTTTTTTGTTTTGTTTGCTCTCTCTCTCTCTCTCTCTCTCTCTCTCTCTCTCTCTCTCTCTCTCTCTCTCTCTCTCTCTCTCTCTCTCTCTCTTTCTCTCTGTATATATTTATTATTTATTTTGCTTTGTCGCTGTCTCCCGCGTTAGCAAGGTAGCGCAAGGAAACAGACGAAAGAAATGGCCCAACCCACCCCCATACACATGTATATACGTACACGTCCACACACGCAAATATACATACCTATACTACTCAATGTATACATATATATACACACACAGACATATACATATATACACATGTACATAATTCATACTGTCTGCCTTTATTCATTCCCATCGCCACCTCGCCACAAATGGAATAACATCCCCCTCCCCCCTCATGTGTGCGAGGTAACGCTAGGAAAAGACAACAAAGGCCCCATCGTTCACACTCAGTCTCTAGCTGTCATGTAATAATGCACCGAAACCACAGCTCCCTTTCCACATCCAGGCCCCACACAACTTTCCATGGTTTACCCCAGACGCTTCACATGTCCTGGTTCAATCCATTGACAGCACGTCAACCCCGCTATACCACATCGTTCCAATTCACTCTATTCCTTGCCCGCCTTTCACCCTCCTGCATGTTCAGGCCCCGATCACTCAAAATCTTTTTCACTCCATCTTTCCACCTCCAATTTGGTCTCCCACTTCCTCGTTCCCTCCACCCCTGACACATATATCCTCTTGGTCAATCTTTCCTCACTCATTCTCTCCAGGTGACCAAACCATTTCAAAACACCCTCTTCTGCTCTCTCAACCACACTCTTTTTATTACCACACATCTCTCTTAACCTATTATTGCTTACTCGATCTAACCACCTCACACCACATATTGTCCTCAAACATCTCATTTCCAGCACATCCATCCTCCTGCGCACAACTCTACCCATAGCCCACGCCTCGCAACCATACAACATTGTTGGAACCACTATTCCGTCAAATATACCCATTTTTGCTTTCCGAGATAATGTTCTCGACTTCCACACATTCTTCAAGGCTCCCAGAATTTTCGCCCCCTCCCCCACCCTATGATTCACTTCCGCTTCCATGGTTCCATCCGCTGCCAGATCCACTCCCAGATATCTAAAACACTTCATTTCCTCCAGTTTTTCTCCATTCAAACTTACCTCCCAATTCACTTGACCCTCAACCCTCTCTGTATATATATATACATATATATATATAAATAAAGGTAATATCACAATTTACTAGTTCAGATAACTCTCTTTATTGGTACTTAACAATACACAATTATATATGATGTATTGTAAAATACCCTTAAAGAGAATTATCTGTACTTCTGCTGAAGTACGATTTCACCTCTATTCCTATATATATATATATATATATATATATATATATATATATATATATATATATATATATATATATATATATATATACACACACACACAATCAACGAAGAGAAGAGGAAAGGAGTTTGTAAAACTCCATATGCATCATACTCATGCAATCCTCTCATGCACTCCAATTTAAAATATTCACTTCACTTCCTCCTACACAGTGAGAACACTCCACGTTCCCGCATTAAACACACACTGCGGACAAGGCAGGTCTGTCTCGTTATGCGAGGTAGGTCGTCGCTGCATTTTTAAGCTTAGCGGGATCTATCCCCCTCTGGCCAATCAGGCCACGTTATTCGAGTCACGTGGCCAAGCTTGCTGTGGCAACGGCGAGGGAGGGAAAAGATTCTAGCAGACCAGCCTCGCATCCCTCCCCGAAGGTATACGCTCTCATAATGACCCCGGGTTTTTTTTTTTTTTTTTGGCAGGAGGGGAGAGATGGTTCAGCTGGCTTCGAGCTTCGAACGATAGCTCGAGAAAACCATCTGGCAGGGACCTCAAGGAGAGGGAGATGATATATATATATATATATATATATATATATATATATATATATATATATATATATATATATATATATATATATATATTGGGAAAGATCACAATTGAATGCGTGAGGAAGTAAATTCCTTCTAATACACGGGGGAAATGAAACAGGATAAGTTCCCAAGTGCAATCGCATGTAATGATCACATCATCATGGGAGATACAAGAAAGAAACATTACAGTCAGTTGACATACACGAAAGTGCACTTGCGAGAGGTAGCGCTACGAAAAGACAACAAAGGCCACATTCGTTCACTCTCAGTCTCTAGCTGTCATGTATAATGCACCGAAACCAGGGCATGTGAAGCGTCTGGGGTAAACCATGGAAAGCTGTGTAGGTATGTATATTTGCGTGTGTGGACGTATGTATATACATGTGTATGGGGGTGGGTTGGGCCATTTCTTTCGTCTGTTTCCTTACGCTACCTCGCAAACGCAGGAGACAGCGGCAAAAAAAAAAAAAAGAAAAATATATATATATATATATATATATATATATATATATATATATATATATATATATATATATATACTCCAACAATATTCTTCCAGCTTCCAGTATAATACCCTTCGGTCATAAGACTTCCTAATTCCAGCCATGGCACATTTCTCAAGTCTGATAACTTAGTTTACGCTTGGAGTGCGGGGCAACGGACATAACCAGAGAGCACTGATTATGAAGCTGTTCTTCAGCGCTGCGTTGGGAACCTCTACAGCCAACGACTTCGAGTAAGTCCCGTCATTGGGTTCCTCTCGCGATTCTCCGTAGTAAGAGAGATCGGAAACTTACAGTTCAGTGTGGTCAGAGTAGAGAGTCAAAGAGATGATACCATGATCTGTTGATGGGAGGCTAAAATGGACGTATACATATACACCGCAAGCATTCGAACCCTGGCTGCGTAGGGCGTCAAGCCACAAGGAGATTCAAAGAAGCACACGCTAACTGGCAAACGCGGGAAAACGGCGAACAAGTACGATAAGAAAGATCTATTCATTTCTCTATAACTGTCTCCGAACACCTTCCATGAAACAGTCTTTGTTTTACCTCAGATACCCTTTTTCCAGAAGTTCCTGGAACTTCAGGGCTGCGCTACTTCCAGTAGCTGGGAAAAGTTGGAGTCCTTCGGACTTAGAAGTTTTGCAGCAAGACAGACTTTTCACTTAGTGTAACCACAGTCAGAGTAGAACGGCATGATATATATATATATATATATATATATATATATATATATATATATATATATATATATATATATATATATAAACACACACGTCAATTACCAAGCGTCAGTCTGACTCCAGCAGACTACCTGCATCAACCAGGTGAGCACAGGAAAAAGGTTTATGACACCTGCCTGGTCCAGATGGTCTGGGATTTCTACAGTGGGAGAATTCTATATAATACACCACTTCAGAAATTACCTGACCACGAGTTGCGAAGCGAGAAAAAAACTCTTTTTTTATCTTTAACTTCCAAAGATTAGAGAGAGAGAGAGAGAGAGAGAGAGAGAGAGAGAGAGAGAGAGAGAGAGAGAGAGAGAGAGAGAGAGAGAGAGAGAGAGAGAGAGAGAGAGAGAGAGAGAGAGAGTTATATATCATCCCTGGGGATAGGGGAGAAAAAATACATCCCACGTATTCCCTGCGTGTCGTAGAAGGCGACTAAAAGGAAAGGGAGCGGGGGGGGTTGGAAATCCTCACCCTCTCGTTTTCAATTTTCCAAAAGAAGGAACAGAGAAGGGGGCCAAGTGAGGATTTTCCCTCTTAGGCTCAGTCCTCTGTTCTTAACGCTACCCTGCTAACGCGGGAAATGGCGAATGTGTACGAAGATGATGAAGATATATATATATATATATATATATATATATATATATATATATATATATATATATATATATATATATATATATATATATATATATATATATATATATATATATATATATATATATATATATTCTTTTATAAACACCATAGGACCAATTTCTGTGAGAGCATTGGTCTCAGTATTCTGCGCTACGTCCCGTAGAAGGGAAATGTAGACTCCGTCTGAAGTGAAAAAGCTCTTTGACGAGACTGTTCTTGAAATGATGCAGCCTCCTCAAAGGTGACTAACTCACCTGCAGTGTAACCCGGAGCAGGACGAACCAGGTAAAACACACACACACACACACACACACACACACACACACACACACACACAGACACACACACACAAGTTCACGCCCTTGCAGCTGTGAATTCAAGACAAAATATCCCACATCACATGTTATTCAGAAGATAAATTGTCAGGCATGTGTGAAAGCTCCACTTGTCAAGTGGTGAATGCGAGTTTCAAAGCGAGAAGTTCGCATAGCATAAACGCGGGGAGGAAAATCTTGTTACATCGTCTTAAAGGGATGTAAGATGTCTGCTTTGAGGGTGGGATGAACCTGGGGAGGCTGCTCGTTCCACGTGTCTACAAGTTGAAGCATTTTAACTTTACGACTGGCGTGATATTTCCACTCTTAATTGATGTTTGTGTGTGTGTGTGTGTGTGTGTGTGTGTGTGCAACAATATGTAAAATGCATATGTATATATAGAGATATTTACACATACATTTATCTACTCGATCATATATTCATCAGATTTCTAGTTTGAATAATATGATTAATCATAATAATTTGTATATTCATCTACATATTATTAATCACTACACTACATCACAGTATTGCAGACACACTCACACACAGGAGATCAGCACACACAGAACTCCCATTTCACACAGGACCTCCCAGTACGTACACACAGGTCCCCAGTACACACAGAAGCCCCTAGTACACAAAGGGCCCCAAGTTATACAAAGTACCCCAATACACATAGAACCCCAATACCTACATGACCCCCAGTACACAATGGTTCTCCCGTACACACACAAACCCCAGTACACACATGACCCCAATACACAAAGAACCTCCCAGTACACACGGGACCCCCCAGTTAACGCAGGACCCACAGTACACACAGAGCCCCAGTACACACAGAGCCTACCAGTACACACAGGATCCTCACTACACATAGGACCCTCCAGTATACAAAAAAAAACCAGTACACACAGGACCCCCAGTACACACAGAAATCCTACTGAACATAGAACCCCCACTATGCACAGGACTCCCAGTACACACAGGACCTACCCAGTACACACAGGACTCCCACTACACACAGAACCCCTAGTACACAAAGGACCCCAGGTCACACAAGACCCCAGTACACACAGAATCCCCAGTACACACAGAACCCCCAGTACACACGGGACCCCCCAGTACACACAGGACCCCTCAGTACACACAGAACCCCCAGTACACACAGGACCCCCCAGTACACACAGAACCTACCAGTACACACAGAGCCCCCAGTACACACTACCCCAATACACACACAGGACCCCCCAATGAACAAAGAACTCCACTTCACATACACACAGAGGACCCCGTCCGTCCGTCCGTCCCCCCGGTACACACCGCCCGCCTCCTCCCCCAGTACACACCTCTCCTCCCCCACACACACACACACACTTCCCATACTCACAGGAGACGTCGAGGGTGAAGATGTCCTCGAGGGTGGCCAATGGGAGGGTAGGATGCTTGGCCCGGCACACCAGCTGCCTTCCGTGATGGTCGCGGGTCAGCTGGAGCAGCAGCACGCTCACCGTCATGTTCTCGCTCACTTGCACCTGCAAGGAGGGAGAGGAACATGAGGGAATATGAGGATGCGACGGTGTAGCGAGGGAAGATGAGTCCGAGAGATAATGACGACGTAAAGTGATCATCCGTCATGCTCTCACACACTTGCACCTGTAGGGGAGGAGAGAGGGGAATATGACTCCGAAGGTGAGGATGCGACGGTGCAACGAGGGAACATGACTACGAAGGTGGGAATAATCAGATGTGTTAAACGCCACGTTCTCGCTCACTTGCACCTGCAAGGGGTGGGGGGGGGGGGGCGAAGAGGGGAATATGACTCCGAAGGTGAGGATGCGACGGCGTAACGAGGGAAGATGAGTCCCAGCGAAAATGACGACCTAATGTGATCATCCGTCATTTTCCCGCTCACTTGTACCTGCAACGAAGGAACATGACACAAAGGGAAAATGACATGTTCCCCCAAACTTGCACCTGTAAGGGGAAGAGGGAATATGACTACGAATATGAGGAAATACCGAGGGAACATGACCTCTACGGTGAGAAGATGACGACGTAATGTGATCCCCCCAGTCATGTTCTCGCTCACGTGTACCTGTAGGGGGGGAGAGAGGGAATATGACTCTGATATGAGAATATGACAACGTAGCGAAGGGACATGATCTATAAGGTGAGAAAATGACAACGTAACATGATCACTGTCATGTTCTCGATCACTGTTTATTGAAGAGTGAATACTGACTCCAAGAGTGAGAAAATGAAGAAAAAATAAAACCACTCTCATGTTCTCGCTCTCTTGTAGATGTGTGTGTGTGTGTGTGTGTGTGTGTGTGTAAAAAGTATGGCCACCTAACCCGGGCACCTTATTATTTATACTTACACAATGAAGCATGTGAGGATGGAGAAAAATGACTAGGAAAGTGGACATTATATCTCTCTATCTATCTACCTATCTATCTTCTATATATATATATATATATATATATATATATATATATATATATATATATATATATATATATATATATATATATATATATATATATATATATATGGACCAGTTTCTCTGAGTTCTGATGATTTCTTCCAGAGAGAGAGAGAGAGAGAGAGAGAGAGAGAGAGAGAGAGAGAGAGACCACCACAAGGATATTGAGAGAATACGGTTAGGGAAGCGCCCGTAGGACCATGAGGATATACAATCACCACGCCTTTACGTCTGTCCTGTTTACCACCGGTCACTCCAGGGTACTACGAACTCACGAAGTCGTCCATTGCGAACATCACCGTCGACTGCACGGGTGTAAGAAACCCAGCGGAACTAAAATGGTTACTCGAGAAGGCATAAAATACATGAGATTAGCCCTCTACTTCTTGTAACTGGTCTTTGGTGGACGCGAATGGAGTTTATGGAGGTTACATGTGAAGGACTGTTGACTGCAAAAGGTCTTTTGCCGACCACAATAAGTGTATGCAATTAGAATTCTGAGGTTCTTTCCTTGCGACTCATCACTGCAGCTGACTAGATCCTTGCTGGGAAGAATAAAGACGTGCAAATGCCATTGAAAGGGTTCATGGAATCTATCCTGACTACAATGGGGCTATGAAGGTAACTGACCACACCCCTCTTTTTTCAAACCAGTCGTTATATGTGTGTGTGGTAAGTGGAGTAAACAGTGTGCTTAAACACGACAAATACTTGGGAATGTTCGAGAGTGGATGTTAGGTCATCAAACAAACCTTTAATTAATGCTTACTCCTCTCATTAACCATGGGAGTGGAAATTTGGTTGCCATACTAAGATAATGGATGTTTTCATGTCATACTGACCATGAATAGGGAGGATACACTGTCCTCATACTACCCTTTGGAAGTGGCTATTTGATGGCCATAACAGCTGACTTAGCTGTCACTGTGAGTATTCAGCCATCATACTTCAAAGGAATATCACTATGAACCATAGATGAATATACCTCAAACCATACTTCACCGTCTATTGTATCAACCCCTTGCTTTTAGTGTGATTAGACTCTCACTCTGAAGACTTCCTCTACCCACATACTGTCATTAGTGTAATTAACTGCTTGAATCATTCGTGCTATAGATATGAGTATGCGTAATACACGCAGAAATTCACGCCTCCATCCGCATTCGTGCCTGACACTGAAAAGACACAGTGGTCCATAAGTGACCTAACACTTTTGTATGCTAACAATGATGTACACTGTGAATGAGAGCATGACTGTGTCATAATCGTGATCTAAGGCGACGTGGTTTCATTCGTTAAGAGCCAATATCATACGATATCTTGACGACGTAGACATACGTGGTTGTACTGCGTCCATCAGAGGTTACGTACGAGAAGTTGATTCTGGCGTGTCTTGTAGCGAGAACGAATCCACCCACTATAGTGGTCCTAGAGAACACGGTCTGCAGTCATTCTCGAGCACAAGGCCTGTAGCGATGCTAGAGAACACGGCCTGCAGTCATTCTCGAGCACAAGGCCTGTAGCGATGCTAGAGAACACGGCCTGTAGCGATGCTAGAGAACACAGCCTGCAGTCATACTCGAGAACACGGCCTGCAGCGATTCTAGAGAACAAGGCCTGTAACGATGCTAGAGAACACGGCCTGCAGTCATTCTCGAGCACAAGGCCTGTAGCGATGCTAGAAAACACGGCCTGCAGTCATTCTCGAGAACAAGGCTCGATGCTAGCGATGCTAGAGACAGCCCCGCAGTCCTTCTCGAGAAAAAGGCCCGTAGCGAAGCTAGAGAACACGGCATTGAACGATGCTAGAGAACACAGCCTGCAGTCATTCTCGAGAACAAGGCCTGTAGCGATGCTAGAGAACACGGCCTGCAGTCATTCTCGAGAACACCGTCTTTAGCGATGCTAGAGAACACGGCCTGCAGCGATGCTAGAGTACACGGCCTGCAGCGATGCTAGAGAACACAGCCTGCAGTCATTCTCGAGAACAAGGCCTGTAGCGATGCTAGAGAACACGGCCTGCAGTCATTCTCGAGAACAAGGCCTGTAGCGATGCTAGAAAACACGGCCTGCAGTCATTCTCGAGAACAAGGCCTGTAGCGATGCTAGAGAACACGGCCTGTAGCGATGCTAGAGAACACGGCCTGCAGTCATTCTCGAGAACACGGCCTGTAGCGATGCTAGAGAACACGGCATTGAAGGATGCTAGAGAACACGGCCTGCAGTCATTCTCGAGAACAAGGCCTGTAGCGATGCTAGAGAACACGGCCTGTAGCGATGCTAGAGAACACAGCCTGCAGTCATTCTCGAGAACAAGGCCTGTAGCGATGCTAGAGAACACGGCATTGAAGGATGCTAGAGAACACAGCCTGCAGTCATTCTCGAGAACACGGCCTGTAGCGATGCTAGAGAACACGGCCTGCAGCGATGCTAGAGTACACGGCCTGCAGCGATGCTAGAGAACACGGCCTGCAGTCATTCTCGAGAACAAGGCCTGTAGCGATGCTAGAGAACACGGCCTGCAGCGATGCTAGAGAACACGGCCTGCAGCGATGCTAGAGAACACGGCCTGCAGCGATGCTAGAGAACACGGCCTGCAGCGATGCTAGAGAACACGGCCTGCAGTCATTCTCGAGAACAAGGCCTGTAGCGATGCTAGAGAACACGGCCTGCAGTCATTCTCGAGCACAAGGCCTGTAGCGATGCTAGAGAACACAGCCTGCAGTCATTCTCGAGAACAAGGCCTGTAGCGATGCTAGAGAACACAGCCTGCAGTCATACTGGAGAAAACGGCCAGCAGCGATGCTAGAGAACACAGCCTGCAGTCATACTCGAGAACACGGCCTGCAGCGATGCTAGAGAACACAGCCTGCAGTCATACTCGAGAACACGGCCTGCAGCGATGCTAGAGAACACAGCCTGCAGTCATACTCGAGAACACGGCCTGCAGCGATGCTAGAGAACACAGCCTGCAGTCATACTCGAGAACACGGCCTGCAGCGATGCTAGAGAACACAGCCTGCAGTCATACTCGAGAACACGGCCTGCAGCGATGCTAGAGAACACGGCCTGCAGCGATGCTAGAGTACACGGCCTGCAGCGATGCTAGAGAACACAGCCTGCAGTCATTCTCGAGAACACGACCTGTAGCGATGCTAGAGAACACGGCATTGAACGATGCTAGAGAACACGGCCTGTAGCGATGCTAGAGAACACGGCATTGAACGATGCTAGAGAACACGGCATTGAACGATGCTAGAGAACACGGCCTGCAGTCATTCTCGAGAACAAGGCCTGTAGCGATGCTAGAAATAATAAAAAATATTGATAATAATAATTATAATAATAATAATAACAACAACAACAAGAACAACAATAATAATAAGAAGAAGAATAAAGAGAAAATCAACAAAAAAAGAAGATTAAAGAGAACAAATTTCATATTCAGAAAAAGAGATAAGATAAATAAGAAATAAACTGTATTGACCCTAATGGCATTTCGAGTGATCAATAATAGACAGACCCGATGGTCAGGAGTCATGCAATTGTTGACCAGGAAGTGGTGTGTCGCGGAGATACACAAAGAAGACAATAAAAGGGGCAAAATCCTTCGCTTAATTAAGCTTCAGTCCGCCCAAGTTTTGGAACAAAGTGATTAGTTAACCAGAACTTAACTCTGAAGTTTGACGAAAGTCTTATGGAAATAAGAAGCCCAGGGCGAAGTCCTAAAGAAACAAGATCTAATCACGAACTTTACCAGACCAAAATAAAATCATAAACTTTAAATGAAACAGGTGAAAATATTCGTCATACGAAAACTCCACGAAGTCGAAGTACACCAAGCTGATTGACGTCATTCGATTGTGATGGACACACACACACACACACACACACACACACACACACACACACACACACACACAAATCTCTCTCTCTCTCTCTCTCTCTCTCTCTCTCTCTCTCTCTCTCTCTCTCTCTCTCTCTCTCTCTCTCTCTCCCTCTCTCTGTCTCAAGTAGACAAAACTACGTAGACAGATATATGCCACACCACTAACAAAAACAAAATGATCATTGTTAAAAAAATTGCTTATATATATATATATATATGTATATATATATATATATATATATATATATATATATATATATATATATATATATATATATATATATACATAGAGAGAGAGAGAGAGAGAGAGAGAGAGAGAGAGAGAGAGAGAGAGAGAGAGAGAGAGAGAGAGACAGAGAGAGAGAGAGACAGAGAGAGAGAGAGAGAGAGAGAGAGCAGCTACCTACTCCACTTAATTATCCTTAGTTCATCTCACTCACTTAAGCAGGTGGTTTAAGTGGGTCAAGGAAACACCACTAAAAAGCTTGTGTTGTTGATATACTGCGTTGTGCAATCCAGTCCACGTTAAACAAATTGTTCAGTTCCATTCCTAGAATATGAAGTGGACAAGGTCACACACGTATAATTGTAATGATGTATTTCCTTAATTGTCCGTACTCATTAATTATTCACCCATCACCGCGAAATCATTCTCATGAACTATTTCCTTAATTATTCGCACGCACGGCATTACAGTGAGACCCATGATTCATTATGAAATGCACTTACCCGCAGAAATGGACTGCCAAAAAATATTGTATTTCTCATAACCGAAGAAAACCATGAATACAAGCTCACTGAATTTACGAAATGTATCGCAACATCATTGCGTCGTCGTGCACATATGTTACACAAGAATTACAGCCACTCTCATAAACCTCTCGCCAAAAAATGAGAGAGGAAATTATATATCTCTCATTCAAGAAGAGATACTAGAAGCATGAGAAATATAATGTATATTCGTAAAGGCATCACCAGTAAACAATATCGCTGTATTACAATCCTTAACCTCAAAGCTACTGTATAACCCTACTGTGAAGGCTATCAGTAAGGTGTATATAAACCAATACACATCCCTCCATAGTGTTTTGAAGGTGTTTGCTTCTAGACCTGCGCCTGTGCTTGCTCGTCTACGTCGCATCTGCTTCAAAGCCTATTGTTTTTCTTCTTGGAAACAGTTGGTATAGTTTATATAATAAGGAGTGGCTATTGCAAACTTTCTTCGTACTCTAACTTCTATCCTTTCTAATGTCTTCGAGTCTTTTCTCAGTTAATACTCTTTCCTTTATCATTAATCATCTGGTCATCCATTTTATGGTATGCCGTGATGTAATCCTCCCATATCTCTTTTAAGATTTCCAAAAGCCTTTTTTCTTTTTCTTATCTTTGATAGCTAAATTACTCCACTACACAGTAATCTAAGCGTATTCTATATCACTGCCACAACAAATCTCTCCTGGCAACTCCATGTTAGTCTAATAGCTAAACGAAGAACTTGTAGTCCTCTGAAGATGTCGAAGTCCTTCTTTCCTGAACAGTTGCTCAATTCAACAGGAAACTCGTCCTTGTGCGGCTGTCATACCCGTGGGCGTAGTTCTGCATGCTTCACCGAGTCGAGACCAAGACAGTTTAAACTCATCAAATCTCCCGGTGTCACCTCAAAGTTGAAACTTACTTCCCTTACGCCACAGCGCTGGTCTTTCTGTCCCTCTTATGTAAAATATGACTTCGGTGTCTCCTCTCAAGAATAAGCTGTTCGTGTGTTGGCAACATTCGTTAAACCTTGTAATACTCGGTAAGCCACTGCGTTACATGATTACTGTGTGGATGGATGTCGGCAACTCAAGAGATCAGTTGTGTCGTCTGTTTCTTTTCTTCCACCGCTAAACACACTAGAACTCTTTACCTCCTCCTTTTCCTCCCAGAACCTAAAATTTCCCCACTTTTCCAGAGCAAGGATTTCCACTTCCTCCAAAATTCATATAATTTCTCTGCTCTACGTATATACCACCCTTTTAAATGAATTTCTTTTTTCTAAAGGTTAGGCTTCGGTGATGAAAGGTAAAGATAAATGGTTCATTACATTTCATATATATATATATATATATATATATATATATATATATATATATATATATATATATATATATATATATATATTTATGAAATTAGTGAAAGAGAAAATGATGAAATTACTAATCCTACTTATACACTGTCAACATTTTTCGAAATATAAATGCATCATACATGCATACCGTTAGGGAAGAAGAATATCTTTAAATATGAAAAATTCGTTTATAAAAGTGTGAGAGAATTTTTAATATATCTTAATGGGCCTTTTTTATTTTTTTGCACTTATTTGCCTTCTACAGTGAATTAATTCATTGCCATTAATCACAGCCATTCATCAGACTGAAGAAGTTTTAGAGGCTCTTCACTTATTATTCAATTCGAGAAAAAAAAAAAAAAAGAAACTGCCTGTTGACGTTCGTTATACAACGAACGGAAAAAAAAATTCTGAGAAAAACCAGAGAAATGTAAATCAGAGGAAAAATAACTACATCAATGACTATTTTTTTGAAGTACGTATCAGTATTTCTGAAATGTCTAAGAAAGAGACAAGTGTGTATATATATATATATATATATATATATATATATATATATATATATATATATATATATATATATATATATATATATATATGTATATATATACTCTTCAGGGAGAGCCAGTAGCCTCCTGAAGGAGGGCCAAAATGAAGATGTGAACAAGGTAGCGTGGCAACAGAAATGAGGGAGAGTAATACATGTTCACGTTGGTCTTGTGCTACACAAAGAACACACGTCAAGGGAGAACAACGATGTCCTTAGAGAACATGTTAAAGGAGAGAAAAAGATGTCCTTTGAGAACACATCAAGGTTGGAGAAGAACAATGCCCTTGAGGACACATCAAAGGAAAAGAACAGCCATGTTCTTTGAGAACAACAGGTCACGGATTTGGAAAGAAAAAATGTCTTATTTTTCCGTAAGACAATTGGGATTCGCAGACAAAGACAGACATACATTCATAAAACAAAACCGAACTACTAAATTGTAAAATTATGACTAGAGACAGATTGAACAGAGAGTTAATAAAGAAGGGAGTAAAAGAGGATCTGGAGTATAATCAAGTCGAAATGGTTGCTTGAATGACATCGTTATGCAAGTGAAAGCAAATGTTTCGTTCCTCTTTGTGTGTATGTGTGTGTGTGTGTGTGTGTGTGTGTGTGTGTGTGTGTGTGTGTGTGTGTGTGTGATTTACCTCCTATTTGTGCAAATGGGGAGGGACTTATATATAAAAACGTAGGGATCCGTCCTCTTACCCCTAATTTTCTCTTCATATAGTACTCTACATTTTTCCATCGACTGTCACCATTGCTTCTTCCCTCAGCCTCTTCCATGAGTCCACAGCTCGAAAAGGAATGTCTCCTCAGCGTCCTTTCATACGCCTCCTTCGCTCAACTTCCAGGAATCCGTGCCCCTCCTCTTCTGGACTCTCCTCTACCATCAAAGAAAGCTTGGTCTTAACGTTCTCACAGCCTATTAGAAATGACCACGTTGTTACCATAGGTATCTCCCTTATTTCTCCTTTCCCTCCTAAAGTGCTTCGGCAGATGAAGGTCCTTTCAACACCCTCCGTCCTTCCTGGAAGGTCCTTCCTTCGTCTCGGTTCAAAGGTAGTATTCACGATGCATCATTCCTTGGAAATGTACCATTTTCCCCCTCAACAATTTGATGCGGCTCTTCATCATACAAGGACCACGCTCTTGCGGTATATTCCAGCTTAAGTCGGGTGTACACAATGTATGTATATGTCTTCCCAAAACATCTTGATATCCACGTACATGAGGGCGAGGTTTTTTTTTTTTTTTTGCAATGACCAAAGCTCCGGCTCTGCTTCCCTTACGAATCCATCCATGATGATGTCAACTTCAAGGTTAGACTCTAGCTGCATGACTCTAGCTGCATGACTCTATTTGTATATTCATTACCAATTTGAACTGTGCGACGATAGATAGATAGATAGATAGATAGATAGAGAGAGAGAGAGAGAGAGAGAGAGAGAGAGAGAGAGAGAGAGAGAGAGAGAGAGAGAGAGAGAGAGAGAGAGAGAGAGAGAGAGAGAGAGAGAGAGAGACTACTCTACCATGTCCTGTATGCAGTCTGCAGTCGCTGTGTCTTTATTCATTGCATTCCATCCATCCACCACTCTCATACAAGTATGTATTCACATCATTATCTTAAGTTTATTACTGAATTTCATGTTATGTCCTCTCTGACCTCTCTATCCCTCTACATTCCTCGAAGACAGCATCACTCCCTGTGCCATCAGTCTGTTTCGGAAATAGCCACTCTCCTCTCTCACCCAAAGAGGAGTGTGAATAATACTGTGTATTGTGATCACTATTTTGTATGTTATACAGGGAGAGACTCGCTAAGGTTGTGATCAGGTCACCCACCTCACTCATCTCTCATCCAATGGGAGTGTTAATGAAGGGAGAGACTCGCTAAGGTTGTGATCATGTCACCCACCTCCTCCCTCACCCTTCTCTCATCCAATGGGAGTGTTAACGAAGGGAGAGACTCGCTAAGGTTGTGATTAGGTCACCCACCTCACTCATCTCTCATCCAATGGGAGTGTTAACGAAGGGAGAGACTCGCTAAGGTTGTGATCAGGTCACCCACCTCACTCATCTCTCATCCAATGGGAGTGTTAACGAAGGGAGAGACTCGCTAAGGTTGTGATCAGGTCACCCACCTCTCTCTTCTCTCATCCAATGGGAGTGTTAACGAAGGGAGAGACTCGCTAAGGTTGTGATTAGGTCACCCACCTCACTCATCTCTCATCCAATGGGAGTGTTAACGAAGGGAGAGACTCGCTAAGGTTGTGATCAGGTCACCCACCTCACTCATCTCTCATCCAATGGGAGTGTTAATGAAGGGAGAGACTCGCTAAGGTTGTGATTAGGTCACCCACCTCACTCATCTCTCATCCAATGGGAGTGTTAATGAAGGGAGAGACTCGCTAAGGTTGTGATCAGGTCACCCACCTCACTCATCTCTCATCCAATGGGAGTGTTAACGAAGGGAGAGACTCGCTAAGGTTGTGATTAGGTCACCCACCTCACTCATCTCTCATCCAATGGGAGTGTTAATGAAGGGAGAGACTCGCTAAGGTTGTGATTAGGTCACCCACCTCACTCATCTCTCATCCAATGGGAGTGTTAACGAAGGGAGAGACTCGCTAAGGTTGTGATTAGGTCACCCACCTCACTCATCTCTCATCCAATGGGAGTGTTAACGAAGGGAGAGACTCGCTAAGGTTGTGATCATGTCACCCACCTCACTCATCTCTCATCCAATGGGAGTGTTAACGAAGGGAGAGACTCGCTAAGGTTGTGATTAGGTCACCCACCTCACTCACTCATCTCTCATCCAATGGGAGTGTTAATGAAGGGAGAGACTCGCTAAGGTTGTGATTAGGTCACCCACCTCACTCATCTCTCATCCAATGGGAGTGTTAACGAAGGGAGAGACTCGCTAAGGTTGTGATCAGGTCACCCACCTCACTCACTCATCTCTCATCCAATGGGAGTGTTAACGAAGGGAGAGACTCGCTAAGGTTGTGGTTAGGTCACCCACCTCACTCATCTCTCATCCAATGGGAGTGTTAATGAAGGGAGAGACTCGCTAAGGTTGTGATCAGGTCACCCACCTCCCTCACTCTTCTCTCATCCAATGGGAGTGTCAATGACACTGCTTCTCGTAATTACTACCTGTGTGTTACAGGGAGAGACTCTTGCTTTAAATTCGAGTCACTGTTAATCTTTGCTGTCACTCCATGGTGACAGTAATGTGACATTTCCAAATGCGGACAACATAATACGCATTGTAAACTACTGTCTATCGATAATAGATACAGACAGCGGAGAATTAGCGTTGATAACGCTGTCACGTGTACTTTTGTCAAACTCGTAGTATTGACGTTTATTCGTTAAATCTATCTCGTTCTTCGAATCGTGCGTTAGCCGTTCGTTCCACGGCGTTGCCAAAGTGTCGGATGTGTCAATATGGTTCAAGTATAATGTTCACATGAGTCATTGGCATTCCCTATGCAATATCAGATTATAAAAATTTTTTTTCGCTAGGCCAGCCACCCATCCTCCCTACCCCCACGTCTGCAAATCGATGCATGTACGAATAATCACATCCAGATATCCAGGGAATGTATTAATTTAATTAATGAAGCCGGCGTTTTATCGGACGCATATCTGAATTAAACAAACTTTAGTATTTTTGAACTAATTTATATTTTTTTTTTGGCCTGAATGTTAAAGCTTTTCTTTTTTTTTTATGTTAAAGGCTCAAATCACGAATAAAAGTCCACAGCAAGGACGGGCCTTAATTGAAGTATGCAGAGAATTATGAAACGGGAAAAGAAAAGACGAGGGAAAGTACTTACGAATTTGTGAGAAAGTGAAAGACCTGTCTTTTGAAATGTGCCAGGTTATAGGTATTGGGAAAGACATGAGAAGGTAGGGAGTTCCAAAGTTTCGACGTGAAAGGGAAAGAAGCAGGTATCAAAACGGCCTACCCTTGAGTTACTGATGGCCACACAATAACCATGTGACGCAGCAGCTTGTCGAGTATCGCGTGGTCTAGCTACTGGTGGGGAGCACACAAGCCGTCAGCTCTATGAACCAAAAACCAAAGTAATACCTATAGAAGAGGGAAAGTGAACCACCACAGCGGCGTAGGGCAAGGGGGAGGGTGATCAAGCTTGGACGTTAGCCTGGGACTGTTCATAAGTCGGACCGCTTTCGACTCAACTCTGTCAAATAAGGACGCAGAACTAGAACCACTCCAGCTGTGGGACCAGTACTCCAGATCAGGACGAATCAAGCTCTTGTATAAACGGAGCAACTGTTCAGAAGAGAAGAAATTTCGACATCTAATTTTCGCAACGCTGCTCCATGTTCGTTAGCCAGGTACACCTTCCATGAGGTGTTGTTTTTCCACTCTCCACACCCTCATAAATCTCCAGCTGGTGCCACTCTCTTCCACACCCTCATAAATCTCCAGCTGGTGCCACTCCCTCCACATCCTCATAAATCTCCAGCTGGTGCCACTCTCTTCCACACCCTCATAAATCTCCAGCTGGTGCCACTCTCTTCCACACCCTCATAAATCTCCAGCTGGTGCCACTCCCTCCACATCCTCATAAATCTCCAGCTGGTGCCACTTCCTCCACACCCTCATACATCTCCAGCTGGTGCCACTCCCTCCACACCCTCATAAATCTCCAGCTGGTGCCACTCCCTCCACATCCTCATAAATCTCCAGCTGGTGCCACTTCCTCCACACCCTCATACATCTCCAGCTGGTGCCACTCCCTCCACATCCTCATAAATCTCCAGCTGGTGCCACTCCCTCCACATCCTCATAAATCTCCAGCTGGTGCCACTTCCTCCACACCCTCATAAATCTCCAGCTGGTGCCACTTCCTCTACATCCTCATAAATCTCCAGCTGGTGCCACTTCCTCCACACCCTCATAAATCTCCAGCTGGTGCCACTTCCTCCACACCCTCATAAATCTCCAGCTGGTGCCACTCCCTCCACATCCTCGTACATCTCCAGCTGGTTCCACTGTCTTCCACACTCTCATACATCTCCAGCTGGTGCTGTCCTCTTCCTCACCCTCATACAACTCCAGCTGGTGTCACCCTCTCCACACCCCCATACATCTCCAGCTGGTGCCACACTCCCCACACCCTCATGCATCTGCAGCAGGCGCCGGTTCGTTGGCCATCATCGCCCTACGTCGACCATTCAAAGCAGAGCACAATGACTGCACACAAACGCAGTGAAAAACTCTCTGCAGGCAACAACAGTGAGCTGGTACAAAGAGGCCGCTGAAGGTCAAGTTTCCTCGGTGAGTTCGTCCAAAGACCAGGGAGCAGGAACGAGGTTTAAGCAAGAGAGAGAGAGACTTGTCTTTCCTCCTCCTCCTCCTCCTCCTGCCCTTCATCTTCCTCTTCCTTTTCTCCCACACCTTCTTCCTCTTCTTCTTCCTCCTGTTCCTATGAGCGAAGAAGAAGAAGAAGAAGAAGAAGAAGAAGAAGAAGAAGAAGAAGAAGAAGAAGAAGAAGAAGAAGAAGAAGAAGAAGAAGAAGAAGAAGAAGAAGAAGAAGAAGAAGAAGAAGAAGAAGAAGAAGAAGAAGAAGAAGAAGAAGAAGTGGGTGAAGAAGATAGGGAGAAGTGAGAGGAAAAGGATAATAAGACGAAGCTCAAGAAGAAGAAGAAGAAGAAGAAGAAGAAGAAGAAGAAGAAGAAGAATAGAATGGTCTGACCCTGTCGCATTAATATTACTCAAAGGTCAGAGTCGTCCAACAATCATACCTCCTCACTCGCCAACCGGCCTGGCCTGACCCTATCTACTCCCTCACTCTGGTAGTTGACTTGACCATCTTTCACGTCATTGGGTTAAGCTGAACCTGCCGAGTCACTCCCCTTTCCACACCCACCCCTCCTCCTATACCCTCTAAGAATAGAGTCAAGCAACGAAGATCTTTATTCTAAAATTCTTTTCTGACTCCCGAAATATTCGTGAAGATTCGACGTTATGTTCTTGCGCGTCAGGTGGTCGGAAAATACACGATTTCTTGGGATTTTGAATTTTGGAATATTCACTGGTTGATGTTACTGTGTGACAAGAACAGATGACTTGAGTCTTAAGAGGGAGAAATCCTCACTTGGCCCCCTTCTCCGTTTCCTCTTTTGGAGAAATAAAACAGGAGGGGAGGATTTCCAGCCCATTGCTCCCTCCCCTTTTAGTCGCCTTCTACGACACGCAGGGAATACGTGGGAAGTATTCTTTCCCCCTATCCCCACACACACACATATATATATATATATATATATATATATATATATAAACCCCACACAAATGCATCTATATTTTTCCTTACATTTCCAAGCCATGACACTTAAGCTGTCGGGTTGGGCGTTTCAAAACATGAATTATTTCCTTTGATATTTTCTTCCTTTGACTCTCGTCATAGCGGCCAGCTTGACCAGTACTCACCCACTGTGCCTTACGTATGAACGCCTAAGTCAGAACTTCGAATTACGTGTCACTCCCATTTCTCATAGCGTCGTCTCACATGTCGGTTTAGATGTCAGTTAATACGTCCATTATATATATATATATATATCCCTCTGGACCTCATTCGAGTCTCAGCTTCGACTGTCATTTCAGAGTTTGACGTCCAGTTTATACAAGAGGACGTCAGGTAACTTAAGTCTGTCCTTTGTGCTTAAGCATCGGCATCTCTTCTCCCTATTCCTCAATTACCATGAACAAACAACCTCACATTTTGATCTTCAATGTTTCCCATGTCTAACCCATTGTAGGATCATGTCGTCTACACCAATCAATTCTCAGCTACCTACAATCTCACCGTTTACGACATGGAGAGAGATGAGAGATAGATAGATAGATAGATAGATAGATAGATAGAGAGAGAGAGAGAGAGAGAGAGAGAGAGAGAGAGAGAGAGAGAGAGAGAGAGAGAGAGAGAGAGAGAGAGAGAGAGAGAGAGAGTATGTAAATGAACGTCGAGATCCGGGAATAACTTTTTGTTTACCTACGCCCCGCCGTGGGGAAGACATCAGTTCCACTATATATAGTTTTGTTTACCTTCGGATGGCGTCTCCCAAAGTTTCCATATGTGCTCAAGTAATCTTATTTACCCATCGTAAACGTAGAAAAGAATTTCGCTCTCTGTATATATATATATATATATATATATATATATATATATATATATATATATATATATATATATATATATATATATATATAAATATATACATAAGATTGATAACAAAAGACGCTCGACACTTCAAGACAAGCCACTACCATCAGACCTCAACTGCTCCCAGGTCTTAAGCTGCTGTCATAACCTTACCTGTGTATGTAAGGGCGTGACCTGTTGACCTTGCTGGTACCAGGTGACCAGGGCGTGAGGGTTACTCCCCACCACAGTACACACGAGCCTCGCCAGCCGTCCGGACACGAGGGGTTTCTCTTCGGGAGCTATGGTCACACTCAGAGGCCCGCCTGGAGGAGGAGGAGGAGGAGCAAGAGATGAACCAACACTCGAAGCATGTTTATATTGGCTGCTGGTACGTGGGGATACATGGGTGGGACACAGAGAGAACAGGATCGGGATACATGGGTGGGACAGAGAACGGAATCGGGATACATGGGTGGGACACAGAACAGGATTGGGAATACATGGGTGGGACAGACAAGAGTATATGAATATATGGGAAGTACAGATAACAGGACGGAAGCGCATAGGAAGGACACACAACAGGATGAAAGTAAATGGGAAGGACAGATAATAAGATGGGACTACATGGGTGGACAGATAACAGGATAGTCGTACACGGGAAAAAAGATAACAGGATGGAAATACATGAAAAGAACAGATAACAGGATGGAAGTACATGGGAAGGACAGTTAACAGGATGGAAGTACATGAGATGTATATATCACGTTACGGAGACCTGATTGCTCATGACGAGGTTGAAGTCGTTGTCAAAACAGTACAAGAGTATAAGTTCATTGGTAGGCTGAGAGTTAAGCATGTGTGTATATATATGAATTATACTAAACTAGACTGACCTCGTCTGTTTCTTAACTCTCAACCCCCAATTTTCTGAACGTAACCATAAGCCATGGTTGGCCTAAATCACTACATAGAAAACGAATATCTAAACTATCATTTATAATCCATTTACGTCCATCATTCTTCCTGTACTTCGTCATTTACAAGATAGAGCGTCAGAACCTCACTACCACCGAGTGAAAACACCTCTTTTTTTTACTCATAGTTCAAAGCTACTCCGATCTCCTCTCTTTACTTCTAGTTCAAAGCTACTCCGATCTCCTCTCTTTACTTCTAGTTCAAAGCTACTCCGATCTCCTCTCTTTACTTCTAGTTCAAAGCTACTCCGATCCTCTCTCTTTCGACTCACAGTTCACTTTGCGTTGGTAGACGGCCACGAGCTGCGGTGTGACATCGTTATTGGAGGCTCGGCAGGTGAAGGGTGAGGTAAGGTCCTTCCTGGAAGCCGGCACCTCCAAGTCATTGAAGGCGGTGCCCTCCTCCCCCGCCGTGCTATTGGCGTCCACCTCACGGCCATCCTGGAGCCACACCACCCGAGGCAGCGGCCGGCCTGTAAAGGGGAGAAGGAGGAGGAGGAGGAGGTGGAGGAGGAGGAAGAAGAGGAGAGTCAGCGAAATGCTTTAGCCACAAGTTGTGTTTTATTATGTTCTTATCTGCTATGTTACTATGCCACAAGCTGTGTTTTACCATGTTCTTACCTGCTGTGTTTCCCTGTGCTATAAGCTGTGTTTTACTTTGCCACAAGTTGTGTTTTACTATGTTCTTATCTGCTATGTTACTATGACACAAGTGTTTTAAAATATGCTCTTATCTGCTATGTTCCTATGCCACAAGCTGTGTTATACTATGTTCTTAACTGCTATGTTACTATGACACAAGCTGTGTTTTACTATGCTCTTATCTGCTATGTTCCTATGCCACAAGCAGTGTTATACTATGTTCTTAACTGCTATGTTACTATGCCACAAACTGTATTTTACCATGTTCTTACCTACTGTGTTACCATGTGCTATAAGTTGTGTTTTACTATGTTCTTACCTGCTATGTTACTATGCCACAAGCTGTGTTTTACTATGTTCTTATCTGCTATGTTACTATGCCACAAGCTGTGTTTTACTATGTTCTTACCTGCTATGTTACTATGCCACAAGCTGTGTTTTACTATGTTCTTATCTGCTATGTTACTATGCCACAAGATGTGTTTTACTATGTTCTTACCTGCTATGTTACTATGCCACAAGCTGTGTTTTACTATGTTCCAACCTACTGTGTTACCATATGCTATAAGCTGTGTTTTACTATGTTATATCTGCTGTGTTTCTAAGTCCCATAAGCTGTGTTTTACTATATCTGCTGTGTTTCTATGTGCTACCTGCTATGTGTCTATATTCTGCTCTATATGTAAGGGATCTCACACAAGACCCAAGTGGTGTTTGTAGCATCTGTGATTTATGTATTAAGATGGTGAATGACGAATATCTTAACACAAAGCTACATGCGCCTTGAAAAATCCTTTACGTGTACCTACATGCTCCTTGATAAATCCTTCGTGGATACCCACATGCTCCTTGGTAAATCCCTTACACGTATTCCAACATGCTCCCCGATAAATCCCTCACGTATACCAACATACTCCTTAGTAAATCCCTAACACGTATACCCACATGCTCTTTGGTAAATCCCTCACGTACGCTAACATACTCCTTTGTAAATCCTTTACGTACACCCGAATACTCAGCTGATAAATCCTAAAGTAAACCAAGCTACAATCAAAAGTACTGAGGGAACGTTCACATTCGCTATAAACACATTGCCTCGTAGAACTGACCGAACACCACACACACACATACACACACACACACACACACACACACACACACACATAGACACACACACACACACATAGACACACACACATACATACAGACACACACACACACACACACACACACACACATACACACACACACACACACACACACACACACACACACACACACACACACACATACATACATACAGACACACACACACACACACACATACATACATACAGACACACACACACACACACACATACATACAGACACACACACACACACACACATATATAGACACACACACAATATTTCTAGACAGCAGCATCACCTAATCCTCTTCCCATTTGACCCCTGACCTACGGGACTAGAGGGAGTGTGACAAAATGGGAACATAACTTTTTAATTGAGTCGCTGGATTATTCCGGAGGCGAAGGCACACCATGTAACACCCTACTGGATTATGATACGGTTATCACAGGCATAAAGCAATTATTCTTCTCCATGATATTTTCTAAAAGAGTGTATTTATGTATGTATGTATGTATGTATGTATGTATGTATGTATGTATGTATGTATGTATATATATATATATATATATATATATATATATATATATATATATATATATATATATATATATATATATATATATATATATATATATATATATAGTGTGTGTGTGTATGTGTGTGTGTGTGTGTGCGTGTGTGTGTGTGTGCATGTGTGTGTGCGTGTGCGTCTTTCTGTCTGTCTGTCTGTCTGTCTATGTAACAGGCGTTGCTGGGCTACGCAAGCTCAAGGGTCACACCGCGAATGAATGCCACCTTTGGTAAGGTAGTGTCATTTAGAGTACACTTAGTCTCGTCCCAGACTTCCTCACTTCAAAGGAACAAGCAGTTCCCTGCTACCGGATGCGGAACTGCCTTGGGATGGGCAAGCCTTTGGTAAGAGGTCCTGGGTAAACACCTGGTCTCTATCTCTTACAGACAGTGGTCCTGGGTAAACAAAAAGGCCTCTCTTTTTTATAGACAGTGGTCTTGGGTATACACCTGGTCTCTATTTCTTATAGACAGAGGTCCTGGGTAAAGAACAGGCCTCTCTCTTATAGACAGAGGTCCTGGGTAAAGAACAGGCCTCTCTCTTATAGACAGAGGTCCTGGGTAAACAACAGGCCTCTCTCTTATAGACAGAGGTCCTGGGTAAACAACAGGCCTCTCTCTTATAGACAGTGGTCCTGGGTAAACAACAGGCCTCTCTCTTATAGACAGTGGTCCTGGGTAAACAACAGGCCTCTCTCTTATAGACAGAAGTCCTGGGTAAACACCGGATCTCTTTCTTATAGACAGTGGTACTGGATAAAGAACAGGCCCCTCTCTTATAGACAGAGGTCCTGGGTAGAGAACAGGCCCCTCTCTTATAGACAGTGGTCCTGGGTAAACAACAGGCCCCTCTCTTATAGACAGTGGTCTTGGGTAAACAACAGGCCCCTCTCTTATAGACAGTGGCCCTGGGTAAACAACAGGCCCCTGTCTTATAGACAGTGGTCCTGGGTAAACAAGAGGCCCCTGTCCTATAGACAGAGGTCCTGGGTAAACAACATGAGGAGTGAGCGTCATCCCAGCGTCTGTCTACACGAGTGTCATTGTAACCCCACATGCAGTCGACCCTCACCTGACTCAGTTCAACCCTGGGAAAAAAAAGAGTCAACTTCATCCATGTTGGAGTAAAAGAAAAAAAAATATATATATATATATAATAAGCTTCTTCTTTATCTATTTGAGGGGGGTGTTTTTGTGGGGAGAGGGGGAGAGCTATTATTATACTCGCCTGGTGGTATAATAGATTCCTGTGATCATGCACGCCATCCTAAAACTCACTCCCACAGCTTTCAGAGCAAGGTTGGTGTATAGTGGTACTTAGCATGATAGGAAAAAAAAAATGGTAGTAGTAGTGGTCGTCTCATGTGGCACATTTTGTGACGATTCTCGAGGGATGTGTTGTGTATACAGCGGAGTTAAGTGGTGAATAGAGGATCCTACACGGCTCTCTCTCTCTCTCTCTCTCTCTCTCTCTCTCTCTCTCTCTCTCTCTCTCTCTCTCTCTCTCTCTCTATCTATCTCTCTCTTTTGGACCCATGAATCTGTGTGCCCGTACAACACTCTAGGCAACCGCGTAACTCTCTCTCTCTCTCTCTCTCTCTCTCTCTCTCTCTCTCTCTCTCTCTCTAAGGTAACAACCCACTTACCTCCCGTCACTCTGCAGACGACGTCATTCGTCTGCCCCAGCTCGACG
>NC_092240.1:10867500-10890000 GCF_036320965.1 Panulirus ornatus | reverse complement strand
TCACCCATTACAAAGTGACTCAGTCATCCATTACAAAGTGACTCAGTCACCCATTACAAAGCGACTCAGTCATCCTTCACAAAGTGACTCAGTCATCCACTACAAAGTGACTCAGTCATCCACTACAAAGTGACTCAGTCATCCATTACAAAGTGATTCAGTCATCCATTACAAAGTGACTCAGTCATCCATTACAAAGTGATTCAGTCATCCATTACAAAGTGACTCAGTCATCCATTACAAAGCGACTCAGTCATCCACTACAAAATGACTCAAGTCATTCATGAGTCATGCACCAATCCATGACATGTACTAAATGAAAAAAAAAAACAAAGAAAAGAAAAGAATCTACGACCCATTAAACTTCAATGACTAACCTATGACGGAGAGTCGAACCCACGCCTGGCGCGAATTGGACTTGTGATAGTCAACCCTACAGCGGTAGAGTCTTGCGTCCTGCGTGGAGACGTTGCTCAGCAGCAGCACCGGCGGGTGCTCTAAGGGCAAGTAACGAGCTCGCTCTCCGAAGACGTCCGCGTCTGACCACCCCGATGGACGCATGCTCGGCCGCTGGTCGTAGCTGGTAAATGCCCGGGTGGTGGTGGGTGGGTTTGGGGGGGAGAGAAAGAGAGAGACATCGAAGTCGCAGTTCGTCGAAGTCGTCTTCTAAGGAGTTGAGGAGGACGGGGTGGTCAATCAATCAAGGGTACTACTATACCAGAAGAAGAAGAAGAAGAAGAAGAAGAAGAAGAAGAAGAAGAAGAAGAAGAAGAAGGAGATGGTGGTGAGTTGAGGTACGAGACAAAGAAGGTGATGAGGGTTGGTGTTGGTGATAGGTGAGTAAGATATAGAAGATAATGTTTAGTGATAAGAGACAAAGATGATAATGGCGGATGATAAAGAGATGATGTCAAGGGGTGAATATTAGCTTGGGTACGGAGTGGTTATTAGTGAGTAGTGTGAATGAGGGAAGATGAGTAAAGGGAAGACGAAGCCTTCATGGAGTCAAGAAAACGGGAAATGGAAAGAAACTTCGCGCATGTGAATTATGAGTTGTGTACAAGGAAGGAGCAAAATAACAGGATAATAACAAATATGAGTTAACCTTACAATAGTAACAACCATACTGTGTGTTGTGGCGATGCACTCCATACAGGAGTAGGGTAAGTGTTGTGGCGAAGCACTCCATACAGAAGCAGGGTAAGGGTTGTGGTGATGCACTCCATACAGAAACAGGGTAAGGTCTGCTTCTTTAGAGGCAAGAAGAAGGTCCTCAACGAGAGCTGTCACTCTTTTTCGACCGCTGACGATGATAACAGCCTCGTCGGAGGTAACTTCTTGCGACGTAGTCCGCTACCAGACACACACACACACACACACACACATCATATACATACGTATAAATATATATATGTATATATATATATATATATATATATATATATATATATATATATATATATATATATATATATATATATACATATATATATATAAAACACCCTCAGTTCTCATCCAGTTCAGAGGATCAACACTAAACAATATATCGAGAGAATTTCCATGAAAGCAAAAGGAAAACATTTTTTCCTTCATAACTCGCAATATAAAAAGTAACATAAGCTCTTTACAAACCTGAAGAGTGTGCTTAAAATACCCTATGAATAAAAGTGAATATTTCTTTTTTTTTAGGAAAGTAAAGCAATAACAAATGGTTGGGTAGCCAATATAACAGTGATGTTCGAAATGAGGAAAACGACGATCAATATATATATATATATATATATATATATATATGTATATATATATATATATATATATATATATATATATATATATATATATATATATATATATATATATATATATATATATATATTGTGAAGGATCACAATTTTGCGCGTGATCAAGATATTCATCTTTACCAAATGGCGTCCTAGCTTCGTCTCTTCGATGTATATCAACTGACTGTTATATTTTTCTCTTGTGTCTCCCCTGATGATGTGATTATTACACGAAAGTGCACTTGGGAACTTTTCGTGTTTCATTTTCCCCGTAGACTCATAGGAATTTATATATATATATATATATATATATATATATATATATATATATATATATATATATATATATATATATATATATATATATTCCCAGTTACCTGGGCAGACATTAAGGTTAAATCATGACTGGTGCTAGAGGAAAATATGGACGTATTTATATCAGGGCTGCGCATTTGGTGCTGAAGGGGGGGGTGAAGGAAAATGTTTTAGCGAGCGTTGAGTGTACGTCAGAGCGAGAGAGAGAGAGAGAGAGAGAGAGAGAGAGAGAGAGAGAGAGAGAGAGAGAGAGAGAGAGAGAGAGAGAGAGTTGTAGTTACGTGGTGGTTGTAGTTCGACAAAGTGGTTAACAAAGCTGTGGTTGTGGTTGTTAAGGTAGTTAGTTACCTGTCGTTAGTAACTGGCTGTGGTCGTGGTTATGGATGTTTGGAAATGTGGTTGTGGTCGTGGTTATGGATGTTAAGGGCGCAATCTGAGGTTTGTAAAAGGTTGTGATGGTCGTGGCTATCAAGGTTGCAGTCTGACGTCAGCACAGGGTTGTAGGTGTGGTTGTTAAGGTAGTTAGCTGACGTCAGTTCAGGGTGGTTGGTGGTAGCACAGTTAATGTCCTTTATCCCATAGATACAATAAGTGTCTTGTGTCGTATACCAGAACAGTTTTACGTAACGAGTGCTAACTACTGAATTGGTGGTAGAGTCGTTAGCGCTTGTTAATGACGTCTGACTAGTAGTTATCCAAGTCCCATACAGGGAAACAGTTCCCAAACATCGTAGGCCAATGTAGTGTAAAAGGTCAAAAAACATTCCTCCACCTCTTCTCTACCTTCATTGCCCCCCTTCCCTCCCATTTCCCTGCCTCCCATCCCTTAAAAAAAAAAAGAGAACGTTAGTGCCATAATGGACAGAGATAAAGTGCAGAGTTACGAAGCCACAAGTCGAGACAAAGGTTCGAAGGCGTGTAATCATCGTAGATTCAGATCACAAGGGTGTAGATAGTGCGAAACGGTGGGCAATCCATGTGTGTCTTTTATCAAGGCAAGAGGAGGTAAATAAACCCCTAAGGTGCGATGAATGATCCAAAGGCTACATAATGGAATCGTCGACATATTGCCCTCCGTGGCCCTAGATACCAGAATTGGGAGAGGAAGTCGGGAAAAATGTCTTGGGGACGTATCTCCATGAAACTCCCCCTGCAGCGCTCGCGAAGCAAGCCACGTCCATCGGTTGGAACCATAGGATGTAAAGTGGTGTGTGTGTGTGTGTGTGTGTGTGTGTGTGTGTGTGTGTGTATAGGTGGGGTGAGTGCAGGGTATCGGAGTGGCAAATATGTTCTTGGTGTTTTGACAGTAGGTACCTGTACCGTAAGCACGAACGGACGTGGGATCTGCTGAGCTGGTGTCTGTAGGAAGGTGGGAATGAGGGGATTAAGTCCATAAACACATTTTGGCTTTGTTGTTTTCTCCTCTCTCTTCCTCCTGTTTGCCGTCAGGTAGGGATGGGGATGGGGGATTAAATCCACGAACCCACTTTAACACACTCTCTCTCTCTCTCTCTCTCTCTCTCTCTCTCTCTCTCTCTCTCTCTCTCTCTCTCTCTCTCTCTCTCTCTCTTTCCATGGCATGTCTGTCTTCTATTTTCTATGAAGAGAAGCTTCACAAAATGTAAGTCACAATTTTTCATCGTTATTCTTTCTTGCATCGGTTATCAATCTCCACTCTTTTTTCAAACATGGATTATATTTTCTCTCTCTTTTTTTTTCTCTTATCGAGAAAATTTGAATAAAGATAACATTTCGTCTCTTTCCAGAGGATTCGTATCGTCTGATTACCGCTCTGGGCTTGTCATTTATCTCCTGTCATAAAAATGATCCCACTTGGAAAAAAAAAAGAAGGGAAATAAGCCCACATTTTTTTTTCTTAACCTTAGTAATATAATTTGTGATATATTCTAGAAATGATGGAATAATCTGGCATGTCTGTCTTAGAGAGCATTCACATATCTCTCTACAACTACATGGCCAAAGTTAAGTCTGTTAATACGAAGGAATATAAAGAGATTCAAACAGCAGCAGGCCATTGGATTCCTTTCGAAGCTGTTGGTGACACTAGTAGATGAGATCAGAAACTCATGTCATTTAGGTTCACAGCCTATAAACTGCTAGTATCACTGAAACCATCAACGTCAAGCTATGACACACTAATTCGACAGATCTTGAACACGTTCCTCATCTGCTCAAGGTAAATTATAAGACGATACACCCTCTCACTTCAAGCACAACTCCTCCATAACAGAAGAAAAATCTGTAAATTGATATATCTAATAAAGACTAAAGATAAAAGTCCTGCTGCTGTCGCTGGCAATAAACCTAGAAGTGAAGTTACATGAGATACTGAACGTCTATAGTTGCAAGATAATCGAGGCAAACTCATAGCCTGCTGGACGTACATGGGGCGTGTGAATCTTTGATATCGATAAGTGCAAAGTTTTACGCATCGGTTGTGGTGCAAACGAAACGACAAGGCACAGTATTGAACCCCCTTCAGCCACAGAAGGTAAAGGAAAGTTACATTCAACTCTATGATAATAATAAGTAAACAGTGGTCGAGAGAAAGAGAGAAAAGAGAATCGCTTTCTTACAAAAGGAATTCGAATCCAAGTCTTAAAGACTCGAATCCTCGCCTTTTATAATTTCCATCGGTACGTCGCGTCTCCATCTTGAGCAACGTATTTAGTCTTGGTCATCCATAGTATACTTGGGGATAGAAAGAGACATAGACAGAATAGACAGTAGTGGGTATAGATACTCAAGTGACTCAGACTGAGGAATTAATCCTATGAGAACCGACCGAACGACCCTTAACTTGTCTAGCTTAAGAAAAGGAGGTGGTTAAGAGGCGACTTAACAGAGGGGTTTAGAGTTATCAACAAGCCTCAACAGTCCTGGTGAGAACAGTCCCTTAATACTAGGAGATCAAACTGAATATCGCCTGTTGGTAAAGGGATCCAAACTCGTAAGTGAGCATTTAGAATTCGGGTGAAGCAGAACGTTCTCTATTTCTTTTTTTTTTTTCCACTTCAAGAGGATTTCTAAGAAATAGAATCACATATCAAGGAGAGTCATTGGTAGATACGTTTTGAAATAAACTAAATATAAAAGACGTTGCTTTAAGTCCACGGAAGACGTTCTTCTGAGCCTCAGTAGCCAAAAAAATACAAATAAAAGACATTAATTTCTACTAAATTGTCAAAATCTTTTTTCTTCCCACCTCTCTCTCTCTCTCTCTCTCTCTCTCTCTCTCTCTCTCTCTATATATATATATATATATATATATATATATATATATATATATATATATATATATATATATATATATATATATATATTTATTTATCTCTCTATCTCTCTTTCTCTCTCTTCCCAAAGCTCTCTCTGTCTCTCTCTCTCTCTGTGATCTCTTAGACTATCACAGAGGTCTCCAAAGGACCACTGGTCACGAACAGTTTCAAATTCTTTAGGTATTCCCCTTTCTGAAAAAAAAAGAAATACATCCATTCTCATAAAAACAAGGTCATATAGAATGACAGATAATCCAGGAGCAATTATCTCAGATAGATATGATCTGATTACAACTGATTGATCACGCGCCCTATTAATCACCACAATGAGTAACTAATCACGTCCCAGACTCGTGACCGTTTGACACACACACACACACACACACACACACACACACATACACACACACACACACACACACCAACTGTTCATGAGCAGCTACCACACTTAACCACTATTAAACACGTAATGATGATTAATCACTGTGGACAGTGCTTTGACCACTTCATAACAATTCGCTCGGAGTGGGGTAGTATGATGATCATCATCGCCCCCCCACCCCCAACCAACTCCACCCAAAACGCATTTGTCTGATGCGTTTTATAGACGAGAGGGTTTTACGTGGTAATCCCACCACCACCTCTCAACCCACCCCTTCACTCTCCCTGAACTACCCCACCTACCTCACCTCACCTTCCCTTCCCTACCCTACCCCACCACCACCACTGGCTCCCCATCCAACACAGTGACGTTAGAGTGACGTTAGAAGGGCTTTCGACACACCCCGAGATCTGCGTCGCCCGTCGCTGTCAAACCATGACGATTTCCCAGCTTGAAGAGACGAAATCGAAACCATTCTGAAGTCGTGCCAAGCCATCGTGGTTGCTTGAGCTTCTCAGACGATGGGGGAGAGAGAGAGAGAGAGAGAGAGAGAGAGAGAGAGAGAGAGAGAGAGAGAGAGAGAGAGAGAGAGAGAGAGAGAGAGAGAGAGAGAGAGAGAGAGAGAGGAAAAGAAACCAGCTGTAGCGAACAAGAAAGATTATCCATCTCTTGGCGTGGACTTTAAAATTATGAGTTGTACTGATTCAGTGGAAAAACACAGAGAGAGAGAGAGAGAGAGAGAGAGAGAGAGAGAGAGAGAGAGAGAGAGAGAGAGAGAGAGAGAGAGAGAGAGAGAGAGAGAGAGAGAGAGAGTTTGTGTTCCACTGGCATAAAGCTTATAAAGGACTTGTGATGTCAAGTTAAGTAAGACTCAGACCTCCCTACACTAGAGGTTAGGTTAGGTTAGGGCAGGAGAGTTTACTGTATTAGTGTGAGTTTACAGAGCTAGGTTTACTTTTCTAGTAGTGCTAGTCTACGACACTATTATTCCCCTCAATTAGTAAGAGTTTACGACACTATATTTCCCTCCATTAGTGAGAGTTTACGACACTGATTCCCTCCAGTAATGTGAGTATTCCCTTCATTAGTGAGAGTTTACGACACTGATTCCCTCCAGTAATGTGAGTTTACGTCACTAAGATTCCCTTCAGTAACGTGAGTTTACGACCCTATGATTCATTTCTAGCAGGTCGAGTTTACGAAGCTCCGATTCCCTCTAGTATTACTGCTATTATTATTATCATGATCATTTTTCCTATTCCACAGAAGCCGTTCACGTGTTACGTTCACTTGTCACTTGTTCAACATCTTCTCACAGCTTCTCTCTCACACTGATGTCTCTTGGCTACTCTATCTATGCACCATGCACACGTCAGCCTCAATCTCACTTGCGAAACTCCAAGCAAAGACGCGTCTCTTCGTACCACATGAGAGTCATTCATGTCTCATTACACTTCAAATCTTCGGTTTATCATCCTGGGCCTGTTCTCATCCAGGGACATCGCTTGCTTCATCAGAAATCTTGATCTGTCTTTATCTTATCTTATCTTTTGAAGCAAGTGACGTCGGTCTCCTGTTAACAAGAGAAGCGGGACATATCCGACGCGCTCAGAGGCAACGCTGCACCACGATCGTCAGCTGAAGAATTTTTCTGTCAGAACTGAGGCTAATTGGGTGCTAGAAATGGACAAAGCTCGAGCTGTCAGGATTTTGGGGGTTCGAAAAAAAAAATAACTATGAGGTTTCAAAAAACCTATACCCCTTTTATTCTCCCACTCTCCAATTTTTTTATTCACCCTCTGCATCTTTTATTCTCTCTTTTCCTTCCTTTTCCCTTTCCTTTTTTTCTTTTCATCTTGCCAAACTATAGTTCCGTCTCGCTAGGAGGTGGTCAATTATTTCTCTTTTTTTCAAACGAGGGCAATTGGCTAATAGAGATACACCGAGTTACTACAGGTAAGTCAGGGCGAAAATGACTGTCTGTTCATACACACAGGATGAACATGTTCCCGATAGATACACACAGGAGAGGCATATTTACGAAACATGCACTCAGGATAGGCATACTTACGACAGACAAACTCAGGATAGACATACTTACGACAGACACACACACAGCATAGGCATACTTACGACAGACACACACACAGCATAGGTTATATTTACGACACACACAGGATAGGCATATTTACGACAGACACACACACAGCATAGGCATACTTACGACAGACACACACACAGCATAGGCATACTTACGACAGACACACACACAGCATAGGTTATATTTACGACACACACAGGATAGGCATATTTACGACAGACACACACACACAGGATAGACATACTTACGACAGACACACACACAGGATAGACATACTTACGACAGACACACACACAGGATAGACATACTTACGACAGACACACACACAGCATAGGCATATTTACGACACACACAGCATAGGCATATTTACGACTGACACACACACACAGGATAGACATACTTACGACAGACACACACACAGGATAGACATACTTACGACAGACACACACACAGGATAGGCATATTTACGACACACACTAAGGACAGGTTTACGACAAACATACTTCCATAGAGAAACAAGAAAGAGACCAACATACAAGGGAGTCAGTATGATCATAAACACTTATGCAATGAAATACCCGGTTAAACTTGAGAGAGAGAGAGAGAGAGAGAGAGAGAGAGAGAGAGAGAGAGAGAGAGAGAGAGAGAGAGAGAGAGAGAGAGAGACCGGAGAAAATTCCCCGTTTCAACTCCAGCACTTGGAATTGTTCTGAAGAACGAAATATCGAAAGTTTGTCACCACAGTTCCAAATTCCCATCAAATTCCAGGGGGTTTGGAACTCTCTCTCTCTCTCTCTCTCTCTCTCTCTCTCTCTCTCTCTCTCTCTCTCTCTCTCTCTCTCTCTCGACTGCATCCATCCATCACCACCACCACCACCTTCCTTGGCTGCATTTTGCCCAGTAGCGAGACTATAGTACCGCGCGCTACAGACGCGTCGCCTGGAGTCAAATGACACATCCGACCAGAAAATAGATTAGCTCCTCCTCCTCCTCTTCCTCCGTTTTCTGTTCCCGGCAGAATTCACACTACGGGTTTACCTCACCACTCTCATTATCTATCTATCTATCTATCTATATATATATATATATATATATATATATATATATATATATATATATATATATATATATATATATATGTATCTTTTTCTTTTTTCTTTCAAACCATTCGCCATTTCCCGTTTTAGCGAGGTAGCGTTAAGAATAGAGAACTGGGCCTTTGAGGGAATATATATATATATATATATATATATATATATATATATATATATATATATATATATATATATATATATACATAAGGGATAAGTAGTTGATCTAACTGCACAGATCTATCCGTGTGACGACTAAGGAAAGACATTTCGGCAATACAGACTGTGAGATGTGATAGCTTTTGAGGCAATTCTTCTTCCTAAAGACTTACGTGAGGATCAACTTCTTCAAATTCACACCCTAATGACAAACGAGTCATATCTAACGTTAGTGCATAGACAGTGCAATCCCTTGTCACGCAGGATCCGATTCCAAAGGTAAAGGAGCATAAGGGAAGGTTGTGATACAGGATTCCACGGAGACGAAAGAACCCGAAGGGGAAGACATCAGGATCGAACTCCAAGAGCGTCATCACAGATTTCATCCACTCTCCATCATGGTAAAGATCACTGAATATTAACTTACTGGTATTGCCTTGTCTGAAAAAAAAAATAAATGGGTCGTTTTTTTTTTTTTCACTGTAAAACGAAGGATTGATTGACCGTGAAATTTTGCAATGGTTTGTAAACGAAGATAAATACTTGTGATTTGTTCTTGATTATTCTTTTTTTTTTTTCAGTGTTTTACAATAGTTATTTTAGAAAAGAATTCATAGATTCCATAATTTCGCTCGCTCTTTCCTCTTTCCCGTTAACTGATCGTGTTAATCTACTTCTCAACAGTAGAAGTCAGTAGGTCTACCACTTCTACCTTCCATACATTAAGCTCACAGCTCTACGAGCGACATATACAGTCTTCTCTCTCTCTCTCTCTCTCTCTCTCTCTCTCTCTCTCTCTCTCTCTCTCTCTCTCTCTCTCTCTCTCTCTCGCTCGCTCGCTCGCTCGCTCTGTGAGTAGGAGTGACTGAAAGGAGTTACGAAACTGACATTAACAAAAAAATAAAGTGGGGCGAACTCAATTTCCTGTAGTCACTTGGAGGAAATGTAAAATTGTAGTTTGTGGTAACTGATCGCTTCTCCCGCTGTATCCTGTAATGGGCTAAGATTGTTACGGTGCACTAGCGTGACGTGTTCATCTCTGTAACGCTGTAGTGTGTTGGGTTAGCATCAGCACATGACTGTTATACAGGATCCAACATATGGACCTCCGTGGTGTAGCGGTGAGCGTTACTGTCCGTCACGCATGCCAACCTGGGATCAATCCGGTATAGGTTCGAACCCCTGGAGGCGGCAGGTGGTCCACAGTCCACCCACCTGTTCATCCACCCCTAGGGGTTGGTCGATAAAATGGGGTACTTAGCATAAGCTACGCAGAACACAAACAGTAAAATTTAACCATACACTTCCCATCTTACACCCTCCAACGTAAGCTCTTCAGTATACAAATACAAGCACAGACCAACCACAATATACCATCCACCAGCAGACCCCATTGCTACATACACCATCATCAAACATCCACCCACTAAAACACCGCTCCCAACACAACACAGTAAATTATGAGCCACACATAACCCAAGGAAATGCCAGACGGGATGTGTTCACGGTTTCTATTGGCTTTCTTTTCTAGCTACGAACACGAGCCTCAGACATTAGTCCAAAAGGGGATTTGGAATAATTTTTTCACCTGCGATTTAATTGATGGATTAATGACTCAACGGGGGGGGGGGGGGGGGTCTATCAGAAAACATTTAGTGAACTAGATTTTATTTTATTTTCCCTGATTGAACGATTTATGTTGGTAATGTTATTTCATTTAAAATGAAAATAGACATGCCAATTATATCCGACTGACTAATAGATTTTCAGTGATATATTCCTATGCATTTTAATTCGGTCTGGGTATAGTGCCATGTATGCATTTGTGATTACCATGTGTGCGTGTGTGTTTGTGTTATAGGGAAAGAGCTTTCCACTAATTAATATATATATATATATATATATATATATATATATATATATATATATATATATATATATATATATATATATATATATTCCTATGAGTCCACGGGGAAAAGGAAACGCGATAAGTTCCCAAGTGCACTTTCGTTTAACAATCATATCATCAGGGACCATGTCTTTTCTCCTGTGTGTATATTTACACTTATAAACACACTAGTCTAAGACAGGTAGGGTAACCCACCCAACCTTAAGTTACGAAAACGTTTTTTCTAACTTTAAAAGCATTGCATTAATCTTTCTATCTTAAAACATGTAATGTACACATGTAACTCGTTTATGAAAATAAAATCACTATTGTGTGCCTAGGTATCAAGCCTGGGTCATGTGAATGCCAGCCATGCAGCAAGTGCAATGGACCACAATGGACCACTATGGACCACAATGGACCACAATGGACCACTATGAGCTAAAAGTTACTTATTTCTATGTTACCTGAGACGGTATAGGCAACTGAGGCCTCCATACTATTCGCCATTTCCCGCGTTAGCGAGGTAGCGTTAAGAACAGAGGCCTGGGCCTTTTGAGGGAATATCCTCACCTGGCCTGAGCCAGTTAACCCTTTTATCGACCAACCCCTAGGAGTGGATGAACAGCTGGGTTTGACTGTGGACCGACTGCCGCAATGTGTACTGTATATACTTTCTGATAGAGACATTAATCCTTTGCCTTAGGGTCGATTCAAAAGCTTTCACGAGACCAGAGTGTGGGCGGGTCACGTTCCCTCATTAAACCAGCCAGCAGTCTGCGACGTAAGGAACTCCCGAGTCTTGCGAATGATAAGAAACAGAAAGATTAATGTCGATGCTGTCTTACAAATACACTACCTGGGTAATATATATGGGGGCCCTTAGTTCCTACCCTCAGGAGGTCCCAATAATATAAATCATGCCCAGTGATTTACATGAGCACATTACATGATGTATATATATATATATATACGTGTCAAAGTATGCAAATCTATATGCATGTAAATAGGAGTATGAATGTATATGAAAGTATATAAGGCTTGCGAATGCTCGCCTGTGATAGTGCCACTGAATATATATATATATATAAACCCTACCGTCAATACTGAACAAATATTGCATGTAAATGGTTCATATTCGGAACAATATCGTCTATCTAGTATTCCATTTTTGGGGGTCCTCATCTCCAACACAAATAAGCAATATTAGGTGTATATATATATATATATATATATATATATATATATATATATATATATATATATATATATATATATATATTCTCTCTCTCTCTCTCTCTCTCTCTCTCTCTCTCTCTCTCTCTCTCTCTCTCTCTCTCTCTCTCTCTCTCTATCTCTCTCGAAAAAGCGACAGACAGACAGACAGACAGCACCACAGTAAAAGAGGGTTTCCATGTCACCAAGTCTTTGCTCATAACTGCATACAGCTTTAATGAATATGCATACTGACCAATCAGATTCATGTCCCCTGGTTGTTGGTGCATTCTGATTGGCGGGTTATACCTGAGGGACCCAACCCTGTGTACAAATTTCGGAGCAACAGAGAGTAGCTGACATTATGGATGTTGCATTATAGATTTTCTACCAGAGGTAAGACCTTAAATAAAGGTTAAGATTATCATGATCAGATCAGTACACGCACAAGGGAACCTACATATCAAGGTTAATATCTCGCATCTACAACAGGTACTTAACATTATCGACCAACCCTTAGACACGGATGAACAGCTGCGTTGACTGTGGACCGAATGCCGCAACCAGGATTCGAACCTAAATTAGCACTCTCGACCGTGGGCGGGCGGGTGGACCCGTGAATGCGACGGGAAAAATGAAACACGATAAGTTCCCAAGTGCACTTTCGTGTAATAATCACATCATATCGTACGATTATCAGGTTTCATTAAACCTTTTCGTATATGAAATGTACGATAGCCTCTGTGATTCACAACCTTTGAAATTAGAGAAACCTTATATGAAATGAAAATTCGCCCGTCTTGCCTTCCATGTCACCGATACGTTGGAGGGCACTCGACCTGTTTTCTTTGACGGTGTTCGTAATGCGCAAGGGATAACGTTACACATCTTAAGATTTATGAAGACGTTATATCTCATCGTTATATCTCTATGTAAAGGGCGGATAACACACCCAAGTGAGTACACCTAAATGGACAAAGTCAAGTGAACACACCTACAATACGTATGTGAACAAAGCGAAATGAACCAAACCAAGCGAACAAAATGAAATGAACAAACCCAAGTGAACAAACCTAAGGTTACAAACTTCAATGAACAAACCCAAGGATCGTACCGTCGTGCTCAAGGATCGTACCGTCGTGCTCAAGGATCGTACCGTCGTGCTCAAGGATCGTACCGTCGTGCTCAAGGATCGTACCGTCGTGCTCCAGGATCGTACCGTCGTGCTCCAGGATCGTACCGTCGTGTTCAAGGATTGTACTGTCGTGTTCAAGGATCGTACCGTCGTGTTCAAGGATCGTACCGTCGTGCTCCAGGATCGTACCGTCGTGCTCAAGGATCGTACCGTCGTGTTCAAGGATCGGACCGTCGTGTTCAAGGGTCGTACCGTTGTGCTCAAGGATCGTACCGTCGTGCTCAAGGATCGTACCGTCGTGCTCCAGGATCGTACCGTCGTGCTCAAGGATCGTGCCGTCGTGTTCAAGGATTGTACTGTCGTGTTCAAGGATCGTACCGTCGTGCTCCAGGATCGTACCGTCGTGCGCAGAGGGTCGACCCGTCGTGTTCAGAGGGTGACCCGTCGTGCTCAGAGGGTGACCCGTCGTGCTCAGAGGGTCGACCCGTCGTGCTCAAGGGTCGTACCGTCGTGCTCAAGGGTCGTACCGTCGTGCGCAGAGGGTCGACCCGTCGTGCGCAGAGGGTCGACCGGTCGTGTTCAGAGGGTGACCCGTCGTGCTCAGAGGGTTAATGTCGACGACAATAACCCCCTGAAGTATGTTGTGGCCGCTGCATTTCGTCTTCTAAGGAACGAAGATGCGTGTGGCCACTAACTTCATTAACTCCAGGCATAAATCACCATACATTATACACAGAGGTTATTGTTCGTAAAGCCGGGACTTTCCGTTGAGAGGGGAGTTTCTGTAGAGAGGGGACCTAACGTAGAGAGGGGACTTTCTTTAGAGAGGGGAATTTCCGTAGAAAGGGGAATTTCCGTAGAGAGGGGACTTTCTGTAGAGAGGGGAATTTCCGTAGGGAGGGGAATTTCCGCTGTGAGAGGAATTCCCGTAAGGAGGAGGAATTTCCGTAGAAAAGGGAAATTTCCGCAGAGGAGAAATTTCCGTAGAGGGGAAATTTCCGTAGAAAGGGGAAATTTCCGTAGAGGGGAATTTCCGCTGTGAGAGGAATTCCCGTAAGGAGGGGGAATTTCCGTAGAGAGGGGAAATTTCCGAAGAGAGGGGAAATTTCCGTTGAGAGGGGAAATTTCCGTTGAGAGGGAGAATTTCCGTAGAGAGGGAAATTTCCGTAGAAAGGGGAAATTTCCGTAGGGAGGGAAATTTCCGTAGAGAGAGAGGGGGGGACTTTCCACGTTGAAAGAGGATTTTCCGTAAAGAGGGGATTTTCCGGAAAGCGAGGATTACCCGCAGAGAGGATTATTCGTGGAGAGGAGATTTCCCGTACAGTGCCGGGCTTTCTTGAGACCAGGTTACGGAAGAGCATAGAACAACGCGCCACATGATGATCAGGGTTGTGCAAAAGGCACCGAACAATAGCCAATGCTGCTTGTACCAATACAAAAGCAATATATATTTCAAGAATATATATATATATATATATATATATATATGTTCCTATGAGTCCACGGGGAAAATGAAACACGAAAAGTTCCCAAGTGCACTCTCGTGTACTAATCACATCATCAGGGGAGACACAAGAGAGAAATATAACAGTCAGTTGATATACATCGAAGAGACGAAGCTAGGATACCATTTGGTAAACATGTGATATATATATATATATATATATATATATATATATATATATATATATATATATATATATATATATATATATATATAGAGAGAGAGAGAGAGAGAGAGAGAGAGAGAGAGAGAGAGAGAGAGAGAGAGAGAGAGAGAGAGAGAGAGAGAGGGAGCGGGTGGCTGGAAATCCTCCCCTCTCGTTTTTTTTAGTTTTCCAAAAGAAGGAACAGAGAAGGGGGCCAGGTGAGGATATTCCCTCAAAGACCCAGTCCTCTGTTCCTAACGCTATCTCTCTGACGCGGGAAATGGCGAATAGTACGAAAGAAACATATGTATATATAAATATACTCCAGCATGCACTGAAGACATAAAACTTACCCAATAGCACAGAAAATCAAGGGACAAAACTCGGGAGAGAGGAAAATAACCATTGACTCTTTTCGTCAAAAGTTAGGAGGTTAAAGATTGTTTTTTTTTTTCTCTCTGGGGGAAGGTATTGAAGACCACTATAAAGCGATCTGATTCCTTCAGGTCCGGCGTCAGTAATATCAGTAGGTCTATTTGAGGATGTAAAACACTACATGAAGAGCAAAATTCCTTGTCTTTAACCGGTAAATGACTTATAACGAGTCTCATTATCCAATTTCAATCTTTATCGGAGGGTTTTAACCCAAGGAGCCATTATCAGGGGGATTCTACTGCTTCAAGGCTGCGCTGCGGTCAGTAGCTGGGACAAAATGGACTGTTGTGAAGCGAAAAGTGTTTTTTTTACAAGAATGATACATCCTCGCTAAAAGTGACTTTTCACTCCAAGCGTAACCTCATAATGGCAGAGTCTGCATAGATAGATAGATAGATAGATGGAAAGATAGATAAATAGAAATAGATAAAACCACAGAAGAAATGAAAGTGTTGCTGCTAGATCTAGCGTTTATCACATCTTCACTTAAACTATACAAATATACAGTATATCCAAATTCATCTCTCTCATGAAATATACCAGCAAACACTTAAACAAGATGTAAGTTCATTAAGAAAAAAAGTTACTTAATTCTTACCTGAATGGGAAAAAAAAAGACTTTAATCTCGAAAACTAGTGGGGAGGAGAGGTTTAAAGTTAGTTAATTGGATCTTTCACCGCTTGAAAAGGCAGAACATGGATGAATTTTTTCTTCTTATGGCTTTGAGGAAAGAAAATGGATTAAATTTCGAGGAGGGAGGGAGGGAGGGGTTTCCACGACGTACGATATTGCTCAGGAGGAGGCGTGTATTAGGATGGAGAACCAGAGTGTACGGGACTCGTCCAAAGAACAAAATATTGCTCAGGAGGAGGCGTGTATTAGGATGGAGAACCAGAGTGTACGGGACTCGTCCAAAGAACAAAATATTCTTCAAGATTTAGAGTGACATTTTATCTAAGATAAAAGATTTAATGAAAATCATTTATCATACGCCAGACGGATCTTCTAGGATGCACTTCAAGCACGAACTGGGATACCTAGGATAGCGAAGGACCCCCTTTTTGGGGAGCAGGAAGGTCCTTGACAAGATAGAGAGGGAGGGAAAGAGAGTGGGAGGGAGGAAAGTGTGTGCGCGCTCATTTCCATCCATCTGCTACTCCTCCTCCCCAGCCCGCGACGTGATCAGTGACAAGCGAGAGACTGGCATCCTGGCGGATGTGGCATTAATTCCTTCAGACGACTTACGACTGTGTTTGTGTACGTGGTTAGTGATAGTGAGAGAGAGAGAGAGAGAGAGAGAGAGAGAGAGAGAGAGAGAGAGAGAGAGAGAGAGAGAGAGAGAGAGAGAGACGAATCCAATTTTTGCCCTTTGATGGCCAGAGGAGAGGAAGAGGAAAGAGAGAGAGAGAGAGAGAGAGAGAGAGAGAGAGAGAGAGAGAGAGAGAGAGAGAGAGAGAGAGAGAGAGAGAGAGCACAACGGCGTTGCTTCTCTTTCACATGTTTGTACGGGTCTGTGTGTGGCGATTTCCTATTACCTACCTGTGTGTGTGTGTGTGTGTGTGTGTGTGCGAGTATGTGTGTGTGTGTGTGTGTGTGTGCGAGTATGTGTGTGTGTGTGTGTATTCTATCCCATTATATTCACAAGTTAACATTTTCACAGTCTATTCTACGGGCGTCGCAACCGCTTCTTCTATTCTTCCTTCAATCTCGAAAGGAAAAAAATTCAGCCCCAAGTAACAGACGGTGCGAAAATATCGCAAAGGAAAAGAACTGAAATCCCTTCCCCTCCCCTCCTCCCCTCTTTGTAAAGAAAACAACAACAACAACAACAACATTTCTGGTGGTATCTGGCAACCATTACACGCACTTCCATCATTCAACACACACGAGCTAGCGATTAAATTTACAAACAACACCGGTAGCGGAGTCGTTGAAAAAAAAAAATAATAATAATGTCTGTCAAAAAAAAGAGGAAAAAAAAGATGTTTTTGTACCCGGGCAGAAAGTCACTCCGTCATCCGTCATCATAGCGAGAGCCACAGAGTATCAGAAGCGACTACATCATAACCAGCTCACTCAACACGGATCACATACAAGTCCAAAGTTATATATATATATATATATATATATATATATATATATATATATATATATATATATATATATATATATATATATATATATATACACACACACACATATATATCCCTACGAGTCCATGGGGAAAATGAAACACGATAAGTTCCCAAGTGCACTTTCGTGTAATAATCACATCATCAGGGGAGACACAAGAGAGAAATATAAGTCAGTTGATATACATCGAAGAGACGAAGCTAGAACGCCATTTGGTACTAAAACCTTAGCAGAACAGCTTGCTTAAGCTTGAGCTGAGCCAGCGGTACTTAAGCTGCCGCGAAGTCCATCCTATAAGACGAGTAAGCTTAAGCGAAGTAGCGGTGTTAATGCTACAGGTTCTGTTCATGATTTTCCTAATTCGTCGCTGGTTAACCTACGTACATACATAACGTACGGACGGGAAATGTTGAAAGTGATTTATATGTTTCTCTGACGCGGGTTTTTCTAAGCAGGATAAATTAACTGCTTGGGATAGTAATAATAATGATAATAATAACATTACTACTAATAATAATTATTATCATCATTACAATAATATCAATAATGATCAAATAATAATAATGATAACAACAATGATAATATAAAAATGATAATAATGATAATAATAATCACTATCATTATCATTATTATCCTTATTATTATTATTATGGTTATCATAATAATAGTGATGATAATAGTAATGATAATATCAATAATGATAAAGATAATAATAATAATAATAATAATAATAATAATAATAATAATAATAATGATAATAATGATAATAATAATAATAAGATAATAATAACAATCCCATATCCCTAGCGTGTCGCAAGACACGTATGGCAGGGACGGGAGGAAACTCTCTCTCTCTCTCTCTCTCTCTCTCTCTCTCTCTCTCGTATCATAACTTTCCAAAACACAAGGAGAACAATCCAAACGAAGAACGCACCTCGAAGACTCAGGCCGGGGTGTCTAAACGCCCGTGAATGTAACCAGGATGTGGAGAAGGAAGAGACAGTCGCTATGTTTGACGAGATGAGCCTGGATGTCCCGAGTTAAATGACACAAAGATTGTGGACCAGAATATTCAGGGATGGCGAGATGCGGGCAGGGTACCAGATATGGTTCGTGGATTGGGTATATATGAGCCGGGGGTGGTGGTCGGGCGAGACGTGCTGTTCATGGCCTAAACCAGGGTACATATAGATAAAGGTGTCAGGGTAAACTATGATGTAGCCTTTGGGATTTGGTTGTGGAGGGTGGGTGCAGGTTTTAGTACAAGACTGAGGGGGTGCAGCGCGCGTGTGCGCGAGTGAGACATCTTGCTTGTATGTTCCTACCAAGCTAAGGCCTCTCATGTAAGTAAGTATAAAAGACGAAATTACTATTCTACTTATCACTACTACTACTACTACTAGTAGTACAACTACTATTACTACTACAACTGCTACTACTACTACTATTGTTATCATCATTATCATACAATTTTCATTATTATGAATATTATCATTATCATTACTATCTATTATTATTAATATTATTAATTATTTATTATTATTATTACTATTATCATTATTATTATTATTATTACATCATTATTATCATTATCATTATCATCATTATTATTATCATTATCATCATTATTATTTTCATTATTATCATTATCCATATTATTACTATTACCATTATCATTATCATTATCAATAATATCACAATAATTTCTCTCATAATTGGTATCAATAACACTATCATCATAATAACTATCAGAGTAATATCAAAATAACAATATTTGATGATAATGATAACTAAAACACTTTAAACAAAATAAATGTTCTCGAATTTTCCCGGAGCTCACAGTATTTCCATTCCGTTCATCATTCATAATTGTAAAATACTTTCCACTCTTAATTGGACAAAACTTTTTCTTTTCTGGGTTTTTTTTTTTCAATTCTAGAGCACGAATAACATAGAACCCCCCAATATATCCGGTCCGATCAGGCATCAAACATGAAAAAAGAATACCATAAGTTACATTAATTAAACACTCTAGGAACGGAAATGTAAGCCTAAATTACATACATGCCATTAATTACATTCTTTCTTCACTGGAGGGAGATGAGAATTAGAGAAGTCTTAAGTCGTAATCATGTTAGTAATTAACTTCAGCAATTAACCTCAGGATCTAAACATAATTATACTTCGTTCAAGGCATGAGAGAAAAAAAATTTAATTAAGAAAAGGCAAGAAAAAAAATGCAATGGGACACACACACACACACACACACACACATACACACACTCAAGAAAAATAGAATGGTCATCTCCCACTGGAAGTGTTATATTATATAACAACTTCCCTAGCTTTAACCCACTTCCCTTTAGCCCCCCAAAAAGAAGAAGAAGGAAAAAAAGAAAAGGAGAAAAAAAAAAAATGTTGGGTCATAAATTAATTGGAGGTGGGCTCTTGAGATGGAGGTATGGAGAACTCATCCTCGAAAGCTTAGTGAATAAAATATGAGCTGATTATGGAAGCCTTGAAGAAGGCTGGGGAAAGTTAGAAGGATCTAATTTTTCTTTTCATTAAACCTAAGAGTACTCAGGTAAGGCATGTAAGCAGGTATCCCGTTTTCAGTAAAAGGGGGGAGGGTGACTAGAGAAATACACCATTTCATAGAAAATGGAGACAGATATTCTGTTTTTAAGAAGGTGGGCAGACTAATGTTGTTTTAGGAAGGTGTGGATATAGATATTCCGTTTTAAGAAGGAGTGTAAACAGATATTCTGTTTTAAGAAGCCGTGCAGACAGATTATTCCGTTTTAAGAAGGTTTGTATTCAGATATTCTGTTTTAGGAAGGTCTGTAGACAGATATTCTGTTTTAAGAAGGAGTGTAAACAGATATTCTGTTTTAAGAAGCCGTGCAGACAGATTATTCCGTTTTAAGAAGATTTGTATTCAGATATTCTGTTTTAGGAAGGTATGTAGACAGATATTCTGTTTTAAGAAGGTATGTGGACAGATATTCAGTTGTAAGAAGACGTGTAGGCAGACATTCAGTTTTAAGAAGGTATGTAGACAGATATTCTGTTTTAAGATGGTATGTAGACAAATATTCTGTTTCAAGATGGTATGTAGCAGACAGATATTCTGGTTTAAAAAGGTATGTAGACAGATATTCTGTATAAGACAAATTCACGTTTCCCTAAAACACTAATTAAGGGAGACTTGTCGTTTCTACTAAGTGTGTGTGTGTGTGTGTGTGTGTGTGTGTGTGAGAGAGAGAGAGAGAGAGAGAGAGAGAGAGAGAGAGAGAGAGAGAGAGAGAGAGAGAGAGAGAGAGAGAGAGAGAGAGCTCACTTATCTATATTCACTTTTGTTCGAATAATTACAGACAGACAGTGCTGTCCCCAAGTGACATGGATATTCCCTCTCCATGTATCTTCGTTCCATACGCCAACCATTCCCATTCTGTTCTTTCAAATCTCTTTCATCAGGGTTCCTTTAAGTGATACCATGATGTGAAGAGGTCACAAGAATATTAATACTTTTCTGAACGTCGTCATTACTAACATCATAGTCGGCAACTACCTTCTCTTCTTAAAGACTTGCGACCTTGCGTTCATCACATAGATGTTAGGATACTACTATCTTGTCTTAGATTGTTGTAAGCCTAGTTCACATAAATTTCCATCACATAGATTTACCATTTCTCCCTCCATAGGGAGGTATTTCATCTTTTTAATTCACATAGATATCCATCGCATAGATCTATCATTTCTCCCTCCATAGGAAGGTGTAGATGGCATATCCATTCTTACGACATATATTTCTATCACATAGATCTATCGTGTCTACCTCCTCTCAGGTAGATAGATGGCATTTCAATCTTACCATATAGATTTCCATCACATAGATCTATCATGTTTCCCTCCTCCCCCCAAGATGGTTGATATATTATTTCTAGTGTTTCTTCCTCCTTTTTTTTATTATTATCATTCTAATTTCTTACCCTCGTTATTTTCTCTTCTTCCTATTCCTTCCTAAACCACCAACCACCACCACAATCGACCACCACTACCACAATCGACCACCACCACTACCACAATCGACCACCACCACCACGATCACTACCACTACCACAATCGACCACCACCACTACCACAATCGACCACCACCACTACCACAATCGACCACCACCACCACCACAATCGACCACCACTACCACAATCGACCACCACTACCACCACAATCGACCACCACTACCACAATCGACCACCATTACCACAATCGACCACCACCACTACCACAATCGACCACCACCACCACCACAATCGACCACCACTACCACAATCGACCACCATTACCACCACCACCACCACCACTACCACAATCGACCACCACCACCACTACAATCGACCACCACCACCACTACCACAATCGACCACCACCACCACCACCACTACCACAATCGACCACCACCACCACCACCACCACCACCACCACCAATACCACAATCGACCACCACCACCACTACAATCGACCACCACCACCACTACCACAATCGACCACCACCACCACCAAAATCGACCACCACCACCACTACCACAATCCACCACCACGATCACCACCACTGCCACTACCACAATCGACCACCACCACCACTACCACTACCACAATCGACCACCACCACCACCACAATCGACCACCACCACCACCACAATCGACCACCACCACCACCACAACCACCACAATCGACCACCACCACCACCACAACCACCACAATCGACCACCACGATCACCACCACTACCACAATCGACCACCACGATCACCACCACTACCACAATCGACCACAGAGCGACCTTTTCCATTCGTCGATAATGAACTCTCCCAGGAATATTCAACTTGAAAGTTTTCTCCCAACCCAGAGTTAAC
>NC_092240.1:10855000-10862500 GCF_036320965.1 Panulirus ornatus | reverse complement strand
TATATATATATATATATATATATATATATATATATATATATATATATATATATATATATATATATATATATATATATATATATATATATATATTCTTTCTTTTCTTTTCTTTCAAACTATTCGCCATTTCCCGCGTTAGCAAGGTAGCGTTAAGAACAGAGGACTGGGCCTCTGAGGGAATACCCTCACCTGGCCCCCTTCTCTGTTCGTTCTTTTGGAAAATTAAAAAAAAGAAAACAAGAGGGGAGGATTTCCAGCCCCCCGCTCCCTCCCCTTTTAGTCGCCTTCTACGACACGCAGGGAATACGTGGGAAGTATTCTTTCTCCCCTATCCCCAGGGATAATATATATATATATATGTATATATATATATATATATATATATATATATATATATATATATATATATATATATAAATATATATATATATATATATATATCCTAGCCTGAACTTGGTACTCATTTTCACTAACCAACCCCTAAGAGGTGGATGAACAGCTAAGTTGACTGTGGACCGACTGCCGCAACCAGGATTCGAACCTATACGCTCAACCATAGGCGTCGTGGTCAGCAACGCCAACCACAGCCGTAAGAGAGTTTGGCCAGCTATGTTCTTATACTGGTTCTACTTCATCAGTCGCGTTGCTATATATATATATATATATGTTCTACCAATAAGACTGGAAGACCAAATCTAACTCAGCCCCTGCAGTATGATTAATATTTCAGGGTCGAACTGTCACTGTGGACAGCTCAAAAAGGTCACAATCTTCTGCTGGCAGTGTAATTAGTAACGACCGAAGCCTTCTACCCACAGTACAGTGTGGATAAATGTCAAAAAAAATTGATATGAAAAGCCTTTGAGATGGATTGATACATTGACGTCTCACCTGAGTGGAGAACCAAGCTCACTGTTGTGTTATATGCAAGCTGTGTTGAAGGTACTGGCTATAACCACATTATATACAGGCTATAATAGGAGGTGGAGGGAGGGGCTAAGTAACATACTTGATCGCTGCTATGTTATATGCAAGCTAAGGTGTGGGTACTCCCTCATCCCTATGTTATATGCAAGCTATGGTGTGGGTACTCCCTCATCCCTATGTTATATGCAAGCTATGGTGTGGGTACTCCCTCATCCCTATGTTATATGCAAGCTATGGTGTGGGTACTCCCTCATCCGTATGTTATATGCAAGCTAAGGTGTGGGTACTCCCTCATCCCTATGTTATATGCAAGCTATGGTGTGGGTACCCCCTCATCCCTATGTTATATGCAAGCTATGGTGTGGGTACTCCCTCATCCCTATGTTATATGCAAGCTATGGTGTGGGTACTCCCTCATCCCTATGTTATATGCAAGCGATGGTGGAGGTCTCAGTTGATCATAACCAAGCTGGTGGCTCGGTTAGGAGGAAGGGAACAAGTTATGCATATTCTACAATTAGGTTTCAGCGGCGCGGCTCAACTCATCCCTAAGTTCGTATCACTGAACCTTCTCCCTGATCACTAACGCCCAAGAGCATTTCTACATAACGTGAAGAAAACCCGAAAAAAAAAGATATATAAGAACGCGCAAGCGCGTGGACACGGGGACACACACACACACACACACACACACACAAAGCCATCCACTCAAACCCAGATAAACACACACACACACACACACACACACACACACACACACACACACACACACACACAAAGCCATCCACTCAAACCCAGATAAAAAAGAAAAAATTTAAAAGCTAGTCAGTACTCGCAGTCCCATCAAGCATTTTAAAAGCTGACAAGTGTATTAACAAGGCTCCAGTGCCCAGGGAAACTAATCCCCAGAGAGAGAGAGAGAGAGAGAGAGAGAGAGAGAGAGAGAGAGAGAGAGAGATTGATTCTCGACCATTAATCCAAATGTAAATGCCTTTATTTCACGTCTTTTTTTATCTCTTTTTTTTTTTTTTTAAAAAGCTTCGTTCGCGTGTTTGCCACGATCGTTCACCTTAGTTCATTTCAATATCAGGGCGATGGGTTGATATTCCCCCCGGCGGATGGGTCAATATTCGCCACATAGCCTCATGAACAATATTGGACAATTCGAGTCGATTAGGAATCTTCGAATATTTGGGCAAGGACTGCTCCATGGAGGCTCTAGGTACTAAGGCCTCATTACCTGGCGTATTTTTGTGGCGTAAAAGCGATTCAGATGACCCCTGGTATTAAGGCATAAACGCTGGAGGGAGGGAAAAAAAAAAAGCCATTACGTGTCATTATTTTGCAATTTGCTTCGGAGTGGAAAACGTCAAAAAGAAAGAAAGAAAGAAACATACCCCATGGCGTCCTAGCTACTTCTCTTCGATGTATATCAACTGACAAGTTGTATTTCTTTCTTGTATCTCCCCTGAGGATGTGATTATTACACGAAAGTGCACTCATAGCAATAGGTGTATATATATATATATATATATATATATATATATATATATATATATATATATATATATATATATACATATATATATATATATATATATATATAAGGGAGAAAGAATACTTACCACGTATTCCCTGCGTGTCGTAGAAGGCGACTAAAAGGGGAGGGAGCGGGGGGCTGGAAATCCTACCCTCTCGTTTTTTTTTTTTTAATTTTCCAAAAGAAGGAACAGAGAACGAGGCCAGGTGAGGATATTCCCTCAGAGGCCCAGTCCTCTGTTCTTAACGCTACCTTGCTAACGCGGGAAATGGCGAAATTGTTTGAAAGAATAAAGAAAAAAATATATATATTGGAAAGGATCACAATTTTGCGCGTGATCAAGATACTACTATGAGTTCATTTTCCCCGTGGACTCATATATATATATATATATATATATATATATATATATATATATATATATATATATATATATATATGTATTTCCATTAGAGACCACTTTACCCAGTTTCGTTCAGGCGTCTCTGAATGGTTAATCACCATTAGTAATAAGGACAAATCTTAGGTCAATTATTCCGACGTAATATTAAGGTTGACGTCTTGTGAGAGGCGTTTAGTCCCCCCGGTATGGGCACATCAGGGAGGCAGGAGGAAGAGGCAGGAGGAGAAGGAGGAGGAGGAGGAGGAGGAGGAGGAGGTAGGAGGAGGAGGAGGAAGAGGAGGAGGAGGAGGAGGAAGGAGGAGGAGGAGGCAAGAGGAGGAGGAGGCAAGAGGAGGAGGAGGAGGTAGGAGGAGGAGGAGGCAAGAGGAGGAGGAGGAGGAGGAGGTAGGAGGAGGCAAGAGGAGGAGGAGGTAGAGGAGGCAAGAGGAGGAGGAGGTAGGAGGAGGAGGAGGAGGAGGAGGAGGTAGGAGGAGGAGGAGGAGGAGGAGTAGGCAAGAGGAGGAGGAGGAGGAGTAGGCAAGAGGAGGAGGAGGAGGTAGGAGGAGGAGGAGGAGGAAGACCTGTTTGTAGGATCGTATAAAACGCCGAACGCCGAAGTAACAGACTATTGTTTGTGTTCTTCTTAAGGGTCTTCTGTGTCTTTTGTTTGTGCTCTTCTTCGTCTGTTGTTCGAGGTCTTCTACGTCTGTTGTTTGGAATCTTCTTCGTCTGTTGTTCGAGTTGTTCTCCGTCTGTTGTCTGAAATCTTTTTCGTCTGTTGTTTGAAATCTTTTTTCGTCTGTTGTTCGAGATCTTCGTCTATTGTTCGAGATCTTCTTTGTATGTTGTTTGAAATCATTATTATCAATATTAATATTATTATTATTACTGATATCAATCATTATATCATTATCATTATCATCAAAATCATTATCATCATTATCATCCCCTAAGACATTTTCTCTTCAAGTTCCTATGTTCTCACAGATTCGTAAGCATTTCATCAACTTGGCTGCATACCTCACTTCTAAAGATCATCTTGACTTTTCGAACCTTGACCTTCGTATTCCACGTGTAAACAATATAGTATCATCGCTCATCTTCACTCCAATACTTTCTTACAATCGTTAACTTCAATGCAATCCAGTGAGATGTGCTATTTCGACAAGCCACTCTTTATAGGGGAATAACTGGGATGGAGAAAAGTGAATTACTGTTGTGTGTGTGTGTGTGTGTGTGTATGTGTGTGTGTGTGTGTGTGTGTGTGTAGTACTATCATTACACATTCATGTAGACTTACGCTACGATGTATACAAGTTCATTTCGTGTACACATTTAGGTGGGCTAGTGATGGTATACATGGACTGGTGAGGGCATTCCACGTCAGGGAAATATATTAACATGGCACTATCAGCTCTCGTTGGTAGTAAAAAAAACACCCCCCCATGGCAAAGCGAGTAAGACTCGAACAAGGTTCCTTTCTCCTCAAGCATCTGTACACCACCCTCTCCCTTCCTCCTCTTTCCTGAACAGCATTACTTGGGTCTCTCTCTCTCTCTCTCTCTCTCTCTCTCTCTCTCTCTCTCTCTCTCTCTCTCTCTCTCTCTCTCTCTCTCTAAGACGGTAATCTAGTTTCGTACAGCATCGCATGTTGCGCCTGTGTACTGTATTCACGCTTCGATGGCAATCATTCACATGTCCCGTGCCTTAGTCGACCGAATCATTAATCCATCAGTATATCTACGGGCGTTCTTATACCTTCGCCTTGGAAGAAAACATAGTGCGTTCCTTTACGTTTTACCAAGAGCTGTTCTGCCCCCATCCCACCCCCTCACGTTTTCCGGGAAAATAGAGAGACTTACTTCATTATTTTCTTTAGGTTCCTTTAGGTTTCTTAGGTTCCTTTAGGTTTCTTTAGGTTCCTTTAGGTTCTGCAAAAGCGTAAGTGACATTCTTCCACGATCACAAAAAACATAAGAAGCCATTCCTCATGATTCTAAACAACAAAAAACAACAAAAAAATAATATATCGCCTTCCGTCACGCTTTACAAATACACAAGAGCCTTCCGTCACTCGTTACAACTACAGAGGAACTCTCGTCACACGTTACGGAGGAACTTCCCGTCACGCTTTTACGAAGACACAGAAGCTCCCGTCACAACTCGCCAAGACACAGTCAGTCACAGGGTACGGCGGCCAAGGACACGCTCCAACTTTCTTGGCTCCCTGTGTTTTGGGGGCAAACCTGTTTTGCCCCCAACAACAGTCAAGGTACAGCTAACTCACTTTCCAGTAACGACGTTACGACAGAGTCTCTCTCTCTCTCTCTCTCTCTCTCTCTCTCTCTCTCTCTCTCTCTCTCTCTCGTAGCCTCGTCATTGCCTGTACTCCTCGCTAGACGTCAAGGAATGGGGGATGGGGGGTTATTGGGGGAATGGGGGGTGGGGGGTTCGGATGGGGGTTGAAGAAATGACCTCATTAATCAACGCTAGCCGAGAACCCCCTCAACCACCACTTGGTAATTAGGTGTGAGATATATAGAGAAGGAATGAGACACACACACACACACACACACATGCATATATATATATATATATATATATATATATATATATATATATATATATATATATATATATATATATATATATATATATATATATATATATATATATATATATATATATATATATATATATATATATATATATATATATATATATATATATATATACATATATATATATATATATATATATATATATATATATATATATATATATACCTATGAGTCCACGGGGAAAATGAAACACGAAAAGTTCCCAAGTGCACTTTCGTGTAATAATCACATCATCAGGGGAGACAGGAGAGAAATATAACAGTCAGTTGATATATACATATTCGCCACTTCCCGCGCTAGCGAGGTCGCGTTAAGAACAGAGAACTGAGCCTTAGGTGGAATATCCTCACTTGGCCCTCTTCTCTGTTCCTTCTTTTGGTAAATAAAAGAAAAGAAAATGACAGGAGGGGAGGATTTCCAGCCACCCGCTCCCTCCCCTTTTAGTCGCCTTTTACGACACGCAGGGAATACGTGGGAAGTATTCTTTCTCCCTTATCCCCAGGGATAATATATATATATATATATATATATATATATATATATATATATATATATATATATATATATATATATATATATATATATATATATATATTAATTTTGTACTACAAGACATAATTAGACCAAATACTGATCAAAGTAATTAGAAAATGTAGATCCCCAAGATCCAGTTCATCATAAAAACTAATTTCCCAGGGGACGCTTGTACGTGTTCCCTGCCCTGCCCCAAGCCCTAGCCACAGCCCTGCTGTTCCTGCCCCAAGCCCCAGACACACCCCTATGCTCTTGTCCCAAGCCCTAGCCACACTTTTATCGATCTTGCCCCAAGACCTACCCACATCCCTATTGCTCATGTCCCAAACCCCAAATACACCTCTATTGCTCTTGCCCCAAATTCCCTGCCACACCCCTAATGCTCCTAGCCCAAGCCCTGCTACACTCCTGGTCTTCCTGCCCAAAATCCCCTGCTACACCCCTACTGCTCATGTCCCAATCCCCTGCCACACCCCTATTGCTCCTGTCATATCAGTTTTGGTCTGTGGTGTCTGTTTCTTTTTAAGATGATTCTGTTGTACGTATGTTTAACCAACAGGCCTGTAAATTTATCTCAAGACAAGTATTTATTTATCGTTTTTCTGGTATTCATCAACTTTATCCTCAAATCATTCTTGACTTGATATTCTTTTGGTTGATGAGTAGAGAAAAAAATAATATTAAGACGTACGAATCTTTAAGAGAATGCATTCAGACATGATATACCCACGAATTTGATTTGTATTATATTCGTTTATTCAGACATGATATACCCACGAATTTGATTCGTATTATACTCGTTTATTCAGACATGATATACCCACGAATTTGATTCGTATTATATTCGTTTACGATATTCAAAATGCACCGTTATCAACAATATGTCACATTAAAATGTAAGTACTTAATGCTTTAATATTGTTTGTATAAAAAGAAAATAAATTCTTAGTAACATGTATGCAAATGTTCAAAGTTTGGTGGGTCGTCCACGTTCAAGCTTGTAGGGCCCAAGTTCGATCTGTGGGCCGGGAAGTGTTGATAGCGTCGCTTTGATTTCAAAGCACAAAAGACTCCTGTTCCACTCTCACGACTCCACCTACCTCCTCCCTCCCAGGGAGCAACAGAGGCACGAACAAGAAAGAGATATGTTATCAGGAGACGAGACCTGATACCAAGAAAGAGATGATAAATGAAAACACTGGGCTGGGACGATATGCATGGCAGGTGGGTGTGTGTGTGTGTGCCTGTGTGTGGGTGTGTGTGGGTGTGTGTGTGTGTGTGTGTTGGGTGGGTGGGGGGGACTCTATGATAGTGAATAGGGTTGGGGGCGACCGATAGGGAGACCCGGACATAGATAAGACAGATATATAGATATAGATAGCTAGTTAGACAAACTAATTGGTATGTACGTATATAGAAACAGATGGATAGATAGATATATAGATAGATAAATAGATAGATAGATAAATAGACAGACAGATAGAGGGACAGATAGA
>NC_092240.1:10827500-10850000 GCF_036320965.1 Panulirus ornatus | reverse complement strand
GTGCGTGTGTGTGTGTGTCACTCCATGAAATCATACATGGAATTCATTTCTACCAGGGTGAGTGTGGATGCTTCCTTTCGCCTTCACTTGGGGGGTTACAATCACGACAGTTGAAACGGGAACTCTGTACCTCCCAGTAAGGTGCTTAAGACGGAGGGAACGTAGATATGATCGAATGTACACTTAGGAAAAAGCATAAACAAGAAAGGAGAGAGAGAGAGAGAGAGAGAGAGAGAGAGAGAGAGAGAGAGAGAGAGAGAGAGAGAGAGAGAGAGAGAGAGAGAGAGAGAATTACGAGAGCAGTCCGACTATGAAGAGCCACACCTAGGTATGGTGAACTGGTTCAAGGCGTGTGGAAAGGATGAGCGACGGTAAAACTGACATAAAAGAGAACCTTCGTGTTTGAAGGTGAGGGATCATGGGAATGGAGGTGCAGGAAGCTCTTGGGTATCAGGAAGACCAGTGTGTACGTTAGGGAGGAAAATAGAAATTAGAACGACGTGGTATATGGGGGGCGACGACGTGCTGTTAGTTGGCTGAACTAAGGCACATGAAACGTTTACAATGAATCATGAAGTGAACTGTGTGGCTTACTTGCCCATGGCAGGATCTGGTCTCGCTACATTACGACATTATATATCACGACTTGAAACTGTATGTGTGCGAAATGTGGCCCTTGTTCTGATATTCATTCACAAGAGCCTATAACCTTTTTCAGCGGAGTGTGACTGAGTAATGAGAGTCTTCCGTACGTTGTAGTAAAAGCTCGGTGATTCGTCCGCTTATCACAGCCTCGAACTCTGAGCCGGTGTGGACCGTTCGAGACACAGGTCAACAAGTGTTTCATATGAGCCGTGGCTTCTCAAGACCGCACAATCTCGGAGTCTACCAACCTACCTACGTAATTACTTACCTAGCCAGCAACTGACTCGAGGTAGGACGGTCTAGGTCACTCCCAGGACTTCTACTCTCTATGGAAACAATGTACTTCGCGGAAAAATAGAACGAAACAGATTACCTGCGAGAAACGGTAAATTCTTAAAAATTGGAAGGGTCACTTTTTTTATAATCATTCTTTTTGTGCTCTTTGTACTATTAGTTCTTTCCCTCGCTCCGTCTTCGATGAGGTGACTGCCAGGCTATAGAAGCGTGGGATAAGAGAGGTGTAGGCGTTATGAGAAGGGTGAGGGAGAAAATGGAGTCGAGGAATTGTGGGTAGGTAAGTTAGTAAGAGGTTGGGGCAACGCGGAATCAAAAATGAGAAAACGAAGAGGGCTTGATGACTATTTTACATGCTGATTATAAATCCAGGGCAGGGATATCGTTAGGTTGTTTTTATGCTCTTTAATCAAGCTGTGCATTTTGAATGCAATCTTAATGTATCATCTGAAAATTTTTCATCGTATTTACTGGGTATGTATGGGAAACTGAGAACATTACTGTATATTTTCCATGATTACTTCTAGTATACAAGTGTTTATATATCTTGTTTCAATTTTGAAACAAAATGTTTTTTGAGCTGTAAAATACCCTATAATCTTTAGTATTTTTCCAAGGAAAATAGATTTCCTCCAAAACCTCATTCCAAGTATGATTAGAAATCTCTGGTCGAAATATTGTTTGGTCGTCTTTCTGATCTACAATTAAGAAGTGAAATGAAGGCAATTTCAAATTATCACCTCATCACTTGCACTTTATTCACTAAGCATCTATAGGTAACTGAGAACATCAAAGTATATTTTCCATCATGATTATTTCAATGAATACAAGTGTTTGACTATGTTAGTGTTTCAAATGTGAAACAAAGCTTTTTGAGCTGAAAAATACGCTGCAATTTTTGGTATTTTTCTCAGAAAAAAAAAAGGATTTCCTTCAAAACCTCATTATAATTATTATTTTTCATGCCGAATACAACCCTGGGGTAAAAATATATTTTTGGGTCGTCTTTATCATGTATAATTAATCTGTGAAATGAAGGAAAAATACTTATAATAAGGTCCTGAAGGAAATCGACTTTTCTAAGATAAATACCAAAAATCCCAGGTAATAGTTCTGGGTATTTTTCAGCTCAAACAAAAACTTGTTTTTCAAAATGGAAACATATCGTATTGAAACACTTACATACATGAACTAATCATGGAGAATACATTCTAATCTAATCTAATACATTCTAATCTTATCAGTTACCGATAGATACACAGTAAATATGTTGCAAATTATAAGGTGCTAGAGCTTCGTCGAAGGCGGCTTTTTGGTCACTGTATTAACGCAATCATATGTAGTCGGAGGCTGAGAACACAGACAGACACACACACACACACAGACACACACACACACACACACACACACACACACACACAGACACACACACACACACACACACACACACACACACACACACACACACACAGACACACACACACACAGACACACAGACACACACACACACACACACACACACACACACACAGACACACACACACACACACACACACACACAGACACACACACACACACACACACACACACACACACACACACACACACACACAGACACACACACACACACACACACACACACACACACACACAGACACACACACACACACACACACACACACACACACAGACACACACACACACACACACACACACACACACACAGACACAGACACACACAAATACACATAGACACAAAGACACACACAGACACGCTCCTCACTGTAATAACGTAATTATATGTAGGCGGAGTCTGAGAACACAGACAGACACACACACACACACACACAGACACAGACACACACACACACAGATACACACAAATACACATAGACACAAAGACACACACAGACACGCTCCTCACTGTAATAACGTAATCATATGTAGGCGGAGTCTGAGAACACAGACAGACACACACACACACACACACACACACACACACAGACACAGACACACACACACACACACACACACAGACACACAGACACAGACACACACAAATACACATACACACACACAGACACGCTCCCTGTAACAATATGATACAACAAAATTTCCAGACATCAGCTTGATGTATAGCTGATAACCCACTCAACCTAATTGTACACCATTTACGCTTGACTGTCGTCAGATTTTTTGGGTGACCACACACAAGCAAGCGCGTTAGCTCAGAACAACAGAAAAGGTAAACTGCATCTGGTTATACACACCGAGAGGTTTACGAAAAAGAAAAAAAAAAGGCCTCAGAGGTTTGCATTATAACTAAGACTGTTTACCCAGGTCTGGAGAAACACCAGGAATTCTAAAGAGCAGTTACTTAATTTGACTAGAGATTGCGCAAGTGGGAGGTGGGAATTATTCAGAACACTCGCTCTGGCATTCGCTCGCTCTGGCATTCGCTCGCTACGGAACCTTGACGTAACCTCCCAGACACACTTGTGTTATTCAAGCGCTCTCATTCCCTATTCGGACGGACGTAGCAAGTTCCGTTTGTGACCGCCATCGTAGAACCCCGGTCCCGACGCATAGATAGATAAGATAACCTTCACACACACACACACACACACACACACACACGCGCGCGCGCGTCTGGGCCCGTCCTATACCTCCTCACTGATGATAACGTCACCACGCCACCGTGAATCAAAACAAGGGATATTCGAAAGGGCTTCAGTACACAGGAAATCTCGGTGACTCGGCCAGTTTCTCCCTCTCTCTCTCTCTCTCTCTCTCTCTCTCTCTCTCTCTCTCTCTCTCTCTCTCTCTCTCTCTCTCTCTCTCCCATTACCAACTTTCCATTGTCATCATCTGATCAAAACAGGAGCTAACATTTTACATCATTTCATCAGTGTTGTAGGATTGTTTCTAGTGACATTGATGTTGATGAAAGAAACTACTATATCGAAGGGAGTCGGTGGTGGTGATGGTGGTGGAGGTAGGCGATGCTGGTGATGTTGATGGCCTTGATGTTGGAGGGGACTGATATTGGTGACGTTGTTTTGGGTTGGGAAGCGTACAAGGGTGTACGTGTTAGCTCATCTAGATTGGAACAGTGAAGAGAAATGAAGAGACGATCATTACCACTTCATTAAGAGGACAGTAGAAACATAACGAGAAACATACAACAAGGGGTGGTGTCTCCCTATGATTATACTACACAATACTGGATACGTAATTCATCATAAACCCCTCACACCGAACCATCACAGACGACGCCCCTGGCGTCGACACACTCCCCACCTAAACCAGACGAGACCCCTGGCGTCGAGACACTCCCCACCCAAACCAGACGAGACCCCTGGCGTCGAGACACTCCCCTACCCAAACCAGACGAGATCCCTGGCATCGAGACACTCCCCTATCCAAACCAGACGAGACCCCAGGCGGCGAGAGACTCCCCCCATCACAGACGAGACCCCTGGCGTCGAGACACTCCCTCCCCCCTAAACCAGACGAGACCCCCTGGTGGTGAGACACATTCCTTCCCCCCCAACACACGAAAGATCATCAAACATGAGATAAAAGATTCACTGGTGTCGGCTGTCCACTCCACCAGCATCGCTCTGGTAATGAATAAAACCAGTCAGGGACGCGGGTAAAGAAGTTGAGGAAACTTTATACAAGTCTCGGAATCGAGAGAGAGAGAGAGAGAGAGAGAGAGAGAGAGAGAGAGAGAGAGAGAGAGAGAGAGAGAGAGAGAGAGAGAGAGAGAGAGAGAGAGAGAGAGCAAGACTCTCAAACCTGTGTTGTGGTGGTGGTGGTGGTGAGGGAGGAGGAGTTGGAGGAGGAGGAGGAGGAGGAGGAGGAGGAGGGAAACACAAATATCATTCTAGTTCTAGACGAAGGAGACTACACAAATGGCGGAAACAGAACACACACAGACACACACACACACACACCCACACACACACACATGCGCGCGCGCGCGAAGAAGAAGAAAGGGGAAAAAAAAAGAAAAAAGATTCACGTGGGTCTTGGCTGTGAGGTAGAGTTGTATCGGGGAGGATAAAGACGCTGATTTCCTCTGGGATGATGTTCACACTGGGTCACGTTAAGGTAAGGAGGGAGGAGGTATAACCTCTGGCCTGGCGTGCTCGGAGCTGAGCTCGGGAAGAAGGGAGGGAGGTTGGTTGAGCTCGGGAAGAAGGGAGGGAGGTTGGTTGAGCTCGGGAAGAAGGGAGGGAGGTTGGTTGAGCTCGGGAAGAAGGGAGGGAGGTTGGTAAGTCGGTCAGAACAGAGACAACTAACATTACCTTTTTTCTTGACCTATTCTTATTTTTTTTCCCATCGTGGACACCGGCAATGGATCCCCGAAACCTTATTTCTATCCAGTTGACTTCAATGGTTGTGGCGACTCTCCTGCCTAGCTTACTTCGATGCCAGTGGGACGAACCTGTGCTGCCGTGGTTGCCGGAAGGCTGAGAGTGCTATGACCTGCTATACTTGGCAAGCTACGGCTTGCTATACTTGGCAAGCTATGGCTTGCTATACTTGGCAAACTATGGCTTGCTACACTTAGAGAGTTATGGCTTGCTATACTTGGCAAGCTATGGCCTGCTATACTTGGCAAGCTATAGCTTGCTATACTTGGCAAGCTATGGCTTGCTATACTTGGCAAGCTATGGCCTCCTATACTTGGCAAGCTATGGCCTCCTATACTTGGCGAGCTATGGCTTGCTATACTTGGCAAGCTATGGTTTGCTAAACCTCTCTTGCTGCTGTTGCAGCTGCTATACTTCTCTAGCTGCTGTTGCTATTGCCGCTGTCAGCTGCATACTCCCCAGCTGCTGCTTGTGTGTCTTATCTTCTTATCATGGCCGAGGGCTCTCGTCCTCTATCTCCTTATCTTGATCTTATCCCGTAATTCCTTTTTTGTTTTCTCCTTCATCTCCATTTCCGTGTTGTTGACGTGATCAACTTCCATCTTGAACACGGGGCGGCGTCCCTTACACTCTATCTTTTTTTGTTCTTATCATTAATGCTGTTTTCTCTTATCTCCCGCGGTGTAGCTGTTACAGTTCCTGACCGTGACGCATTCACGGGCCGCTCAGGGTCGAGCGTATAGGTTCGAATCCTGGCTGCGGCAGTCGGTCCACAGTTAACCCAAGCTGTTCATTCATTCCAAAGGGGTTGGTGGATAAAATGGGTGCTTGGCTCAGGCTAGGGTATATATTATTATTATCATTATTATACTTCGTCGCCGTCTCCCGCGCCAGCGAGGTAGCGCAAGGAAACAAGACGAAAGAATGGCCCAACCCACCCACATACACATGCATATACATACACGTCCAATCACGCACATATACATACCTATTCATCTCAACGTATACACATACATACACACAGAGACATATACATATATACACATGTACATAATTCACACTGTCTGCCCTTATTCATTCCCGTCGCCACCCCATCACACATAAAATGACAACCCCCTCCACCCGCATATACATATATATATATATATATATATATATATATATATATATATATATATATATATATATATATATAACGTCAATGGGATGGCCTTGATTAGGGCCTCAGTTGCCCGTCCCGTCTCCGCAGATACAAGAAAAAAAAGAAAATACATTTATCAAACACTAATATCCTGATGGAGTTCGAGAAGTTATACATAAAAGGGAATAGTGACGCTGTTGTCAGCATCGTTATCTTTTTTTATTGGCTTTTAATCTATTGTTAGCTTTTATTCAGGGTTCTCAATACGAATGATAATAATTGATCAAGCGTCATTGTTACGCCCAAGACTCTCTCGTGTTGGATTCTTTTTGTTAATATGACAAAAACGTGACCATCTTCCGTGCAAGGAAGATCTCTATTACTACAATTTCAAATTTCTTATTTTTTTATACACACACACACACACACACACACACACACACACACACACGCACAGATTTTTATCTTTACAATTTCAAATTTTCTAATTTTCACACACACACACACACACACACACACACACACACACACACACACACACACACACACACACACCTTTCAGCCAAGTGCTAGTGTTCTTAGATGGCTTATTGTTTTTCTTTCTTCATTATTTTCTCTTTTCTTTTTACTGGGGGGAATGGGGGGGGGGGTTACTGGGGGGGTTTTCTATACTTTCGTTAACAAGTTCCCGCGTCGTTTAGGTGTCGTTAATGAGGTCGTTACAGTTTTACGCCCGAACAATATCTTCGCCACAGTTGCTTCAAAAGTTACGAAAATGAATCATATATTTCACCGCCCCATTTTCATAGCTTTTTTTCTTTTTCCTCGTTTTCCATTTTGAGAGAGAGAGAGAGAGAGAGAGAGAGAGAGAGAGAGAGAGAGAGAGAGAGAGAGAGAGAGAGAGAGAGTGTGTGTGTGTGTGTGTGTGTGTGTGTGTGTGTGTGTGAGGGAGGAGGGAGAGTAAGAAAGAAACATATTGAGTTATTGTGTATCGGGGAGGGAAATTATTTCTTTCTCTACTTCGGGTAGAAAATTATTATTAATTTCAAAGAGCCGTGTGGTGGTTGTGATGATGATAATGACCCTGGGGTAATTATTTGGGGGGTAATGACAGTAACACCAATTCATTTTTCGACCTTCTTTATAATGACAGAGGCCTATTGGGTGATACCCATTATAATGATGATGATGTAGCTGGAGAAACTATGAGACTTAAAGATAATTGTGATTAATTAACGTGGATGAACCGATACTTTGATGACTTACTTCTTCAAGAGCTTTGAAGAAAGTCTAGTGAAGTGTAAGGCGTGTGTGCGAGTAAGAAGTGAGAAGGATGAGTGGTTCCAGGTGAAAGTGGGTCTGACTCAATGTTGTATGATGTCCTCATAGCTCTCTAATCTGTTTGTGGATGAAGGGGAGGTAAAAGCGAGGTTCTTAATCAGAGAGAGAGAGAGAGAGAGAGAGAGAGAGAGAGAGAGAGAGAGAGAGAGAGAGAGAGAGAGAGGCGGGTGTACTGTAAGCTGGGAGTGGGGGAAGCCTGGGTGGCAAGTCAGCTGCTGCTGTTTATACATGACCCAGTTGTAGTGGTAGAGTCCAATGAGAAACTGTAGAATCTGGTGACAGAGTGATGAGGTGATGAGGTCCAAGAAGGGAGGGACAGATTGGCTGGTTTGAGCTTTGAGTCACGATGTCGGAGTTCTCTGAACGTGAGAAATGGCCATGACTTCGAAGCGTTGTGAACGCAAGAGTCGCGACTAATTTCGAGGTGCTGTGAGAGCAAAAAGTAGTTACTGACTTTGAAACGTTGTGAACGCAAGTGAACCCCCCTACAGATTTCGAAGTATTGTGAACGCCAGTCACGTTACTGATTCCAAACTACTGTGACTTTTGGTGACAAGTTTACCAGATGTCTACTACAAATTCCCTTGGAAATTATATCATATATATATGTAGACGGTTCCTTCTCTCTCTCTCTCTCTCTCTCTCTCTCTCTCTCTCTCTCTCTCTCTCTCTCTCTCTCTCTCTCTCTCTCTCATTTCTTTTTTCCCTCCCATTGCCTACGTTTTCAAGTAACTCGAATTGTTACACCAATGTGAAAGACGTGAGAGACAGACACAAAGACACACATGTATACACACACACACACACGCATGCAGACTGTATACCTAAGTAGTTGTATGTTGCCTGAGATTGGTCAAGAGATGGGACCCCAGGACTGTAAAACTACCCCCACCTCCCAGTCTTAGCGTACGAATAGTCACAAGTCGGTAATTACACTCACCTGGCATAAACAAGGGTGTGTATGTGCGTGTGTGTGTGTGTGTGTGTGTGTGTGTGTGTGTGTGTGTGTGTGTGTGTGTGTGTGTGTGTGTGTGTGATTCAACACATTTAAAAACATGGTACATATAAAGAAGATAATGAGACGGGGCAACACGTAAGATTCTCTCCTCCCCGTAACACACAAAAAGTAAACACAGACACACATACACACACACACACACACACACACACACACACACACACATATATATATATATATATATATATATATATATATATATATATATATATATATATATATATATATATATATATATCTGCCACCTACCCAGACACACACACAAACACACACACGCCCATTATCTACCTGCCCTACACACCTTACGTCCACTCACCTGTACACAGGCGCCTCCCCTGTGCCAATATACCAGAGTGTGAGCACAGGGGCGTCGAGTGGAGGCGAGTGGATGGCACAGGGGAGCGAGGCGTTGTAGCCCTCCACCACTTCCACCTGCGACGTGTCCACCTCTGGCTCTGGTGGAACGGAAAGACCGGGAGAGTTAGTCGTGGGGTGGAGAGAGAGAGAGAGAGAGAGAGAGAGAGAGAGAGAGAGAGAGAGAGAGAGAGAGAGAGAGAGAGAGAGAGAGAGAGAGAGGGGTCATCGCATATACCATTAACAAATCCTATAAAAAGAAAAGGTTAATATGCATATAATATCTACATCATTATGAGTTTCCAATGAAAAACATTAAGTCTAAAATAGTCCTTACAAATTGTATCGAAATACCACGGGATATGAATAATCGAGAAAGAATAAAGAACATTAATAAAGACTAACAAATCTCACTTTATCTATGATACATTAAAACGTGACTTACATATTAAATTAATAAGAGGCAATATTTCCTTGTCGCGATTATAATCCTAATGTTCATAATGAAATATCATAAGGATAAAATATATATAAAGAAACATCTAAACAGTTCTATTCGATACCTGATAAAATTTACGTAAAAGCACAGTAACTCTTTTAAGTTCCTCATTGTTACTTATTGGCTAGCACAGAGAAGCTCAATGCCGACATTTTCCTATTACGACTGTGTTTTCTAAGGGAGAGACCCATTGTTTATATATATATATATATATATATATATATATATATATATATATATATATATATATATATATATATATATATATATTAGTCTTACTTGCAGGGAAGGAGTGCAAGTGGTTGGGAGATGTGCAAGAGAAAGCGGCACATCTAGAGGAACGTGCACGAGTTCAAAAACAAGGCAAATGATAGTTAGGGTGAGAGAGTAACAACAAACTTCGGGAGAATATGAAGTTGTTTTGGACGGAGGTTAATAGTTTGAGAAAAACAGAACTAATGGAGCATCAGAAAAGGGCGCAGATAGGGAAGTGGTATATGCAAGTATGGAATTTATTGATGATGATTTTGAGAAGATATACTCTACTGGATCCAATATGAAATATCCTAGATCTTTCATTGATAAATCCCTTAAGTTGGCAAAGAAATCATTTTATAGAGCTTAACCCCAAACTTCCCCTTGGTACCAAAAATCGTTTAGTTGTCCCTATTAGTGATAAACTTACATTACTTCCTAGGATGCTTAAATCCTTTAATGAAAATGTAGCCTTCAGCAATAACAATACGATAAAGTATATCTTAATCAAAAACTCACCAGAAAACTCTGCTGGCTGTGTTTACAGAATACCTGGTAAAAAAATTTAATACGTTTCGTGTTGGGCAGACTGGTAAGGATCTTTATGTTAAGTAACATGAATATAGTATAAGAACAAGACATGAATCAAATGAGTAGTTTGATCATGTTAAAAATCATGATCATTGTACTGAATGGAGTAACGCCAATTAAGTTATTAGCTGTAACTCATTTACCACGAGAAATATCACTGAATCTTCTATTATCAAATACACAAAGAATCGCGACATTAACATTAGTGAAGGTCTATACAAACTGGCTAGCTTTGTCGTAGGCAAAATTTGCAAACACTTTCCTTTCTTGTTCACATGATAAAAATTTTCTGACAGGCATGACGCCAGACCCGAACACCACCATCCGGCAACGCTTGTTTACCAGTGGCGTCTTAGCTAGGTCGCTTCCTTGTATATCAACTGACTGTTCTACGTCTTCTATCTCACTCTTGTATCTCCCCTGACGATGTGATCACTACACGAAAGTGCACTTGGGAACTTGTCGTGTTTCATTTAGCTGGGGGATTTATGCATATACTAGATCACGCACACCACTGGCACTTCTTGCAATATATATATATATATATATATATAAACGCCCAAAATCAAGTGTTATTTCTGTATCCCAGCCTCACCTCAGCTGGGATAGCGTGGACACTTTCGATCTATCGCCGCTCCGAAGGTGTGACAAATATGTCGATGGACAGACAGATGTGTATACACCACGGGTCGAAATCAAACGTGTGGCCAAGGTTGCTAGACATGCAACCTGTCCAGGGTTCGAATCCCACCCCTGGTGTGTGTGTGTGTCTGTGTATACATCATCCCTGGGGACAGGAGGGAAAGAATATTTCCCACGTATTCCCTGTGTGTCGAAGGCGACTAAAAAGGGAGGGAGCGGGGGGTTTGAAATCATCCCCTCCCTTTTTTTTTTTCTTTTTTTCAATTTTCCAAAAGAAGGAACAGAGAAGGGGGCTAAGCGAGGATATTGCCTTTTCAAGACTCAGTCCTCTGTTCTTAACGCTACCTCCCAAACGCGGGAAATGGCGAATATATGTATATATATATATATATATATATATATATATATATATATATATATATATATATATATATATATGTCAGTCTTACAAGAGAAATTCTCCCTTTTACGTTGCCTTGTTGAATGTCCTTCTCTTTCCCAGGACTTGTACAATCTTCCCTAAAGTAAACCTTCGACTTACGAGAGGTCTACCCTTAGATAAGACCAATAGAACTATCTTTTGCTCTCTCTTTCTGCAAAGTCCCGTCTTAAGTATTCGTTAAGTACTCTCTCTCTCTCTCTCTCTCTCTCTCTCTCTCTCTCTCTCTCTCTCTCTCTCTCTCTCTCTCTCGTTCGTCGGTACTTCATCTCTTCCCTCCCTCAGCCTCGAGATCTCGCCATCTTTTACCCGACACTATCTTGGCTGGTTTTCCTTTACCAACATGACCCGTACTGTCATTATGAAAGTCTTTCGCTGTCGTCTTAAGCAGCCATTACCTTCGTCATCCATATCTCAAGACGTATTTTCTCACTGCTTTTCATATCATCTGGAGGCCCTTATGACTTCCTACTTCAAGATACGCGAGCTACTACTGCTTCAGAATAAGCTGCTCCCTTAACATATCCTACTCCTCCTTCTAGATATGTCACTCCCTCAACCTATTCCACTCCCTCTAGGTATTACACTCCCTCAATATCCAATTCCTCAGTATCATTCCACTCCCTCACTATACTCCACTCATTCAATAAACTTCACTCCCTCAATATATACTCCACTCCCTCAATATATACTCCACTCCCTCAATAAATCCACTCTCTCAATAAACTCCACTCCCTCAATAAACTCCACTCCCTCATAAATAAACTCCACTCCCTCAATAAACTCCACTCCCCAAATAACTCCACTCCCTCAATAACTCCACTCCCTCAATAAACCCACTCCCTCATAAACTCCACTCCCTCAATAAACTCCACTCCCTCAATAAACTCCACTCCCTCAATAAACTCCACTCCCTCAATAAACTCCACTCCCTCAATAAACTCCACTCCCTCAATAAACTCCACTCACTCAATAAACTCCACTCCCTCAATAAACTCCACTCCCTCAATAAACTCCACTCCCTCAATAAACTCCACTCCCTCAATAAACTCCACTCCCTCAATATACTCCACTCCCTCAATATATACAATTCCCTCTAGATGGCCTTACCTCCTTTTTTCCCCCTCATTCCTTCATGATAACTCTACCCTTGCTCTTGGCTCAGCAGCTCCTCACTACACATTTCTTGCTCATCAGGTATCAATTTTCAGTCCCACATTACTAGACTCCATCCTAATGCAACGTGAATAATGAACACGCTTCCCAACTTTCAAGTGGTCGAAATTCCTCACTTTCCGCCACAGACTCTCACTCTTAGGCCTTTAGGATTACCCTCTTATAGCAGCTTTCATGACCCAGGGCGTAAATGACATTGAAAATTTATAAATACAGTTACGGTTTTTGTGAACATTTTTTCTTCTTTTTTTTCAGAAAAACTCCCAATACTTCCAAGGTTTTTAACCCACATATATTCTTTTTTTTACCTTGTAACATTACTGTGTAGGAATTTCCTATTTCCTCTAATGTCCTTCTCATCCAGGCACTCACTCACTCTCGCCTTTTCCATTCAGTCTCTTCATCGTGTTTTCCTTCTTAACCATCACTTATAAGATCAGGTTGGATTCGAAGGTGTTACAGCCACAGAATCATCAACATGTCGTGTCTAGTTCACATTTCACCTCATGATTATATCCCATCCTTCCCCCTCCCCCCCAAAAAAAGCACTAGTCTAGGAATTCCATTTTTTTTTTTTCATATCTACATACATTCCCCCCTGACGTCTCACTCATTCTCTATATTTCTCGAGACATACAAAAAAGAAAATGAAAGAAAAATTCAAAATGTCTCTTGATTATCCCATTCTCTCTCTCTCTCTCTCTCTCTCTCTCTCTCTCTCTCTCTCTCTCTCTCTCTCTCTCTCTCTCTCTCTCTCTCTCTCTCTCTTACCCCCTCACTTTAATAAACTCCTATGACAGCTAATTCCATGAGCTCCCTAACATCATCATCTCTCTCTCTCTCTCTCTCTCTCTCTCTCTCTCTCTCTCTCTCTCTCTCTCTCTCTCTCTCTCTCGTTCGTTCGTGCTTCTTGGTGTACAGGTCTATGGAAAGCCGCTTCCTAGGCTACGTATATTATTCGCCGCTGCTGCCCAAACATCCCCTTGGCACCCACTTCGTATCCGTAAGTAATGGTATTTGCATGTCGGTGTGTGTGTGTGTGTGTGTGTGTGTGTGTGTGTGTGTGTGTGTGTGTGTGTGTGTGTAAAGTATAAAACCCACAGATGTGTGGAACGAAGGAGGAGGCTGCTGCTCCTCCTCCAGTATGGAGCCATGGAGTTTCATTCATTGAAGCTGGACAATTGTTATCTTTACTGCAAAAAGAATTAAGGTTTATGATTGGATGGCACGAAATGTTTCTTCGCCAACGGCGTTGCTGACGCGTACAAGAAGTTCTCAGAACACGTCCAGAGCAAAAAAAAAAAGAAAAAAAAAAACATTTTCAATCTCTTCAAAAATCAGGTTTGATCATCATCTGTCACTCCCTGGTACGGAATAATTCATTTATAATCGGTCATTATAACGTACTGGTATATCATATAACGTAGTAGGATATCATATAACGTAGTGGTATATCATATAACGTAGTAGTATATCATATAACAGTAGTATATCATATGACGTAGTGGTATATCATATAAGTGACATTTCATATAGTGGTATATCATATAACGCAGTAGTATATCATATAACGTCGTGGTATATCATATACCGCAGTAGTATTTCATATAACGTCGTGGTATATCATATAACGTAGTAGTATATCATATAACGTTGTGATATATCATATAATGTAGTGGTATATTATACAACAGTAGTATATCATATAACGTAGTGGTATATAACAGTAGTATATCATATAACGTCGTGGTATATCATATAACGTAGTGGTATATCATATAACGTAGTAGTGTATCACATAACGTCGTGGTATATCATATAACGTAGTGGTATATCATATAACGTCGTGGTATATCACATAACGTAGTGGTATATCATATTACAGTTGTATATCATATAACGTCGTGGTATATCATTTAACGTCGTGGTATATCACATAACGTAGTGGTTTATCATATTACAGTTGTATATCATATAACGTCGTGGTATATCATATAACGTCGTGGTATATCATATAACGTCGTGGTATATCATATAACGTAGTGGTATATCATTTAACGTCGTGGTATATCACATAACGTAGTGGTATATCATATTACAGTTGTATATCATATAACGTCGTGGTATATCATATAACGTCGTGGTATATCATATAACGTCGTGGTATATCATGCCCCCCTTTCTCGGCCACTAACCTCGCCAGGGTAATGCTACAGGAACTAATATCATTGTGATTACCCGCGTCGCCCGCCTACTTTAAGAGAGCAGGAGAGAATCATAGTCCCATTCTTCCACCTCAGGAATGATACAGACATGGTGGTAAGTCGAGAGGCTGGAGCTCATAACTCATCCTTACCCTTGTCTGAAGGGATGAATGACACATTCACTTTCAGTCTGTCTTTCATAACTTTTCTATTGGAATTTCCTTCAGGCACGTTAGTCCTGCAAGGTATTTTTTTTTTTTTCTACCCATTTTGGGACCGACGCGATGCCGGAGGGTTGGGAGAGAGAACCTATGATTTCCTATCCATTTCTTCTACCACTGTTAAGGGGAGCGCATCTCTTTCCCGTAGTGTTCAGGCCAGACAGCTTTGCATGGACCATGGGATCTCTCTCTCTCTCTCTCTCTCTCTCTCTCTCTCTCTCTCTCTCTCTCTCTCTCTCTCTCTCTCTCTCATCTCACAGTGTGTACGGAGCCACACGACGCCCGCTCCTCCCCACCTCCTCAGCTGCTGTCGATCAGTGGATCCTTAGGGAATACTGCTGCTGTTGCTGTGCTGCAAGGAGAGAGATAGAGAGAGAGCGAGGAGGTGAGGGTGTGTGTTCCCCTTCGGTGAATTTCGAAGTTGGTGGGAGGTGTTGACGGGCGTGTTTGGGATATAATAGGTCGTGGCGGCGGAGGGGGATTGGGAGTATTTGGTGAGGAAGATGACCTGGAATGGTGAAATGATCTGTGAGGGAGATAGCCTTTGAGATGGGGAAATAATCGCTGGAGTCGAGTAAGGTTGAGGAGGGAGGAGGAGGAGGAGGAGATTGGGTGAAAAAAACAACCTTCTCTCTCTCTCTCTCTCTCTCTCTCTCTCTCTATATATATATATATATATATATATATATATATATATATATATATATATATATATATATATATATATATATATATATATATCGGACTTTGGAGTGGTAAGAAAATGGGGCATTAACGTTTTGGGGAACCTATTGAATTAAAAAATTTTTTTTGTCCTTCAAAGTTTTGTTGTCTGTTCCTGACTTTTACATCCCTGGGGCGAGTTAGGTCGGGCATAATAAGGAGGATATTCTTTTTTTCTTTCCTTTTTTTGTTGTTTTAGACTCGATTCCCACGTGAGCGAGGTAGCGCCAGGAACAGACGAAGAAAGACCGCATCCACTCACATCCTTTCTCGAGCTGTCTTGTGCAATGTAACAAAACCACAGCTCCCTATCCTATCCACAACCAGTGAGCAACAGACCTATTCATGGTTTACCCCGGATGCTTCACGTGCCCTGGGTTCAGTCCATTGAGAGCACGTCGACCCCTGCATATCACATCATTCTAATTCACTCTATCCCGTGCACGCCTTTCATGGAACACATGATGCCCTCCAGCAGCCAGGACCTTCCCGACTACCACGCAAAGGTCCTGGGTTCGAGTCCCAGCTGTTAGAGGATATATATATATATATATGTATATATATATATATATATATATATATATATATATATATATATATATATATATATATATATATTCATATTAACCACAAGTTCTCTCTGTCAAGAGCTGTCACAAAAAAGTAGCACTGTTATTGCGTTATTCGAATTATCACTCATTGCGTTCGCAACGCCAATAACACAGGTACTGCACCGATCATAACTCATTTACTGGGTTCACTGCGTCATTCATAACGCAGCATGATCCGGTAACTGTCATTCATCATACCTGAAGTATGATTATTGCGTCAATGATCAATCTCTTTTTTTTTTTGTACAAAAATCGGAATCCAGTTGACACGGGGTTGGCGCAGGATTGATTTCTTTTTCGAATACCAACTTTTCTTTATTTAGTGTGCGAGGCTAATACTGGTGTCCCCCTTTATTTTCACAGTTCCATTTTCTATATGTCAGTGATAGTAGTAGTAGTAGTAGCAGTAGTATTTTCATTATCATCGTTATACTATTATTATTACAATTTTTATTATTATTATTATTATTATTATTATTATTATTACGATTATTATTATCATTATCATTATTATTATTATTATTATTATTATTATTATTATTATTATTACGATTATTATTATTATTACTAATATATTATCACTATTATTATAATTATCACCATTCACATTATTATTACTGTTATTTTTTTCATATATATTCGCCATTTCCCGCGTTAGCGAGGTAGCATTAAGAACAGAGGGCTGAGCCTAAGAGGGAAAAATCCTCTTATTTTTATGAATATAATAATTATTTTCATTATCATTACTATAATTATTCCAGGATCCCTTTTAAGAGTGTCTCCTGCAGCTTCGAGTCTGCGCTGTAATCAGAAGCAGGGATAATGATGCACCTTGCTAAAGGTAGACTTTCCATACCGCGGTTGTAACCTCATGCAGGAGGAGTCCGGTAACACCAACATCTCGACAATTTCAACCACGCTGACTAATGAAGAGTATTCTTATCAACTCCTGATTAGAATGACGTATGGGGGGTAAATGAATTATCACTTACGCTCAAAATGATCATTTATGACATGATTAACACGTGTGATCATCGGTAAAGAAGAGATATTAATCGCAATGACTGAGGAACCAAATTAGTTTCAATTAAGATATTGCAAGACGCGTTTCATTGTCAACTTAAGACTGTGAGTAAGGTAAATTACCTGATTATCTAAAATGCTCTTAGGAGCTGGTAGGTGATTAACGACGCTATGCATACACGAACGGATCCCCGGTAATGTTTCCATTACCACCCAACACCACAGTCCAGCAAGGATAATAAGCCTTGAACATCACTTTCGAAATTGAATCAACTTTTCAACACTTCCTCTACCATGTTGATAATGGCCATTACCAAGTCTACCATTAACATGGACCTTAACGACCATTACAACGACTATATCATCTCTCAACACTAACGTACAACCCAGGGTAATCCATACTACCACACACTCCAATCTCTCGTTCTTAACAATCGTTATCATTACCAATCTTAATGTTAACCCTTCTAAACTACCATTACCTCAGTTCATAACTACCAATCAAGACTTGTAGTTCTATCTTCACAACCTCGTACCAATCACCCTCTCGCCTTCTGTCATCGCTATCGGAGACACAATCCTAATCATCGACACCATCAAATCCATTCTATCCTCTACAGTCATTGAACACCAATCATCAAATTTCTAATGACCCATCCACAACCATTAACTCTAAATCACCTTCCTTTCATTACCAACCCCACTAACAATATCATCATCACCACACCTTTCTCTTTCCTTCTCCCCTCACCCTCAGCATTAATAACCTTGACACTCACAACCACAAGACCTAATCCTCTGCCCTAACCACCACCACAGTACTACCTCCCACCACAATCGCCACCACAAGCACCCATCCACTGCCAACCACGTAAATACTGTGGATATCATAAACATCTTTTCACCTCCAATATCACTATGTTTGCCACCAAAGTCTCCAACACACTCTCCACCACGGCCACAACACCACCATTCATCCTTCGTCCTCCCACAACCCTACACCCCACCTACTCATAACCACAGGTAAAAGAAAAGAAGAATCTTCGTTGTAAATGGATCAGGGAGTTTGGGTTACACTCTAATGTGTCGTCTGTGGGAGAGATTCGCTCTGGCGGAGGGCGGCAGTTCGGCTCGGCAAGCGGTCACGAAGCAGACCCACTCTGACGCACTCTTGAGTACACGAGGGTGCGTGATGGGTGACTCTGACGCACTCTGAGTACACGAGGGTGTGTGATGGGTGACCCTGAAGGCATTTTGAGGACACGAGGGTGCGTGATGAGTGAATTGACGCACTCTGAGTACACGAGGGTGTGTGATGGGTGACTGTCGCACTCTGAGGACACGAGGGTGCGTGATGGGTGACCCTGACGCACTCTGAGGACACGAGGGTGTGTGATGAGTGACCCTGACGCACTCTTGAGCACACACGGGTGCGTGATGAGTGACTCTGACGCACTCTGAGTAAACGAGGGTGCGTGATGGGTGACTCTGACGCACTCTGGGCACACAAAGGTGCGTGATGGATTAAGAGTAGGAGCTACTAAGGGTTCAGATACCATGGTCTCATTCCTTGCGCACGACGTATTGGATAACCGCGAGTGGCGAAACCGCGAGTCTTTCAACGACCCACGTCTCGATGCCGCGAATTCCGAAACGACGCACGTCTCGAATCCAAGACTCTCGAAACGACGCACGTCTCGAAACCCTGAATCTTAAAACGACGCACGTCTCGAAACCCTGAATCTTAAAACGACACACATCCCGAAATCACGAACCTTTAGACGACGCACGTCTCGAAACCACGAATCTTAAAAAGACGTACGTCTCGAAACCACGAATCTCGAAGCAGTTAGCGACAAATACAAGCGGGTTTTATGCACTTGCCTGATACCTACTGTAGAGCATGGAAACACACCCTTATCGTCACTACAGTGTGTGTGTGTGTGTGTGTGTGTGTGTCAAGTCCTCACTGTTATCACTTCGTCACATTAAAGAGCTTAGCGTTGATAGGCGTAGAGTCTAAGAAACTACAGATTACACCTCGCGTGTCCATGCCGTTTAGTTTATTAGTTGGGGGTATATTACACCTGGTGTGCCCATAGCGTATAGTTTACTGAGGGGATACTACACCTCACGTGCCCATACCGTAGACTTTACCAGGGGAATACTACACCTCACGTGCCCATACCGCCTAGTTTACGTGGGGGGGGGTTGGTTTGTTTACGGTAGCACTACGCATTTCGAACCCCCTGGTTACCCTAACCGACCGTGAGCGCATTCCATCATGCGCTAACTCTGCCATGAGTACTTTGCATGATATTGCTACCCCCACGAAATGCGTTCCTCCTCACAGACGTCGTCTGTGCAGGGAGCGCGCATAAATCTAAATATTCACGAAAGGAATTTCTAAAACCGTGGCTGTGCTGTATGTGCAAATCTCTCATACCTTGCACTGGCGCGTGCAAATAAATTCCTTACCTTGGAAAATCTCTGGTACAATATGCAATTTACAGCGATTAATAAAACTTTGTGTCATATATATATATATATATATATATATATATATATATATATATATATATATATATATATATATATATATATATATATTCCTATGAGTCCACGGGGAAAATGAAACACGAAAAGTTCCCAAGTGCACTTTCGTGTAAAAATCACATCATCATTTTCCCGTGAACTCATAGGAATATCTTGATCACGCGCAAAATTGTGATCCTTTCCAATATACATATATATATATATATATATATATATATATATATATATATATATATATATATATATATATATATATGTGTGTGTGTGTGTGTGTGTGTGTGTGTGTGTGTAGAGGTTTCCAAACCCGATATGTGTATACGAATAATCTTTCCTTTCCTGGAAAATATTCCACCGGACTGTGGATGTATTTCTACATTTTTTCCTTTGTACTCCCAGCAAAAACGGCTAAGGGCGCAGTGTACTCCAGGTTGTAGATGTACAACAGGTACGATGTTTGTGTACTGTGAATATCTATCTATCTATCTATATATATATATATATATATATATATATATATATATATATATATGTATATATATATATATGACGCATTCAACGGCCGCCCAGGGTAGAGCGCACGAGTTCGAATCCTGATGGCGGCAGTCGGTCCACAGTCAACTCAGCTGTTCATCCAACCTTAGGGGTTGATCGATAAAATGAGTACCTAATCTAACCCCTGAAAAACAGACAAGCAAATTATCATTAATATCAACTTCATCTCTTCCCCTTATCTTTCCATCCACTGTCATAGGAAACCCTCTTAACCATGAAGTCACATATCTTCAGTCCTAGATAATAGTTTCCCTTCCTCCACACATTTGTTTTTCTTAAAGTGTCGTCAACTTCTGTATCATGATCGAACACAGAACACCTCTAGTTGCCAATGATCTGGTGACGACCATTACATTAGGCCAAAACGAAGGTAAACAGAAATATGATGGCCGTTCAATGATTTACGACTGATGTTTAAATTCTGCATAGGGCTTTAACGGTATGAAATACACACGAGCGCTTGATGCACATTCATCATGAGAATGAAAAAAATAAATAAATAACAATTGAAATGTTTCAATTATGACTGATATAATTTTGTTTCATTTTGTGGTAATTCTAAACGTATAAATCTATTATGGATAACCCGTGTGTGTGTGTGTGTGTATGTGTGAGATATATATATATATATATATATATATATATATATATATATATATATATATATATATATATATATATATATATATATATATATCACACATATCACACGGTATTACCATACCATATACCTTGAGGGATGACAGGCTTCGAATATATATATATATATATATATATATATATATATATATATATATATATATATATATATATATATATATATATTCGAAGCCTGTCATCCCTCAAGATATATGGTATGGTAATACCTCCCATATACGTTACATGTTTCGGAAAAACGCAAACATATTGTGGTGGTGTTGTCCAAAGCACTGTGATGTTTTAAACAGAACACACAACCCTTGTGCACGGCGTGCTACCCCTAGAACACAACGGTATCCCCATGGTGCTCAAAAGGTCTCGTGCGTCGTGTTCAAAAGGTCTTATACCGTTGTGTTTAAAAGGTCTTATACCGTTGTGCTCAACGCTCTTATACCGCAATGCTCAAAATTGGTTTTCAATCCGTTCTTACATCATTCTTGCACGACTACTTCTCCTTCAGCATGCGTTGTTCAGCATACTCTTAATCCACCTCTAATCCTCTTCAGCGTACAAAAACAAAACAAAAAAAAAACTAACTGCAGATCCTCAAAAGAGAGAGAGAGAGAGAGAGAGAGAGAGAGAGAGAGAGAGAGAGAGAATGAGAGAGAGAGAGAATGAGAGAGAGAGAGAATGAGAGAGAATGAGAGAGAGAGAATGAGAGAGAATGAGAGAGAGAGAGAATGAGAGAGAATGAGAGAGAGAGAGAGAGAGAGAGAGAGAGAGAGAGAGAGAGAGAGAGAGAGAGAGAGAGAGAGAGAGAGAGAGAGAGAGAGAGAGAGAGTGTGCTTGGTAGCCTGTGATAAATGGCGTATAATAAGCATACGCCGACTTCTCAAAGACGGAAATAACAGCCCTCACGCAATCCCTAGCCTCCAATCAGGCGCTCCGTAATAAAGTGGGAATGGAGTCATAATTCGCCACCAAGTGGTCATGGGAAGTTAAGATTTTCATTCCCCCGTCGCCACATCGCTCACGACACTCACTGTTTTGGTATACGTAACAAAAAAAAAAAAATATTTTTGCACTATTTTTTTTTCTTTTTGTTCATCAGAACATCAGATCAAAATATTTCATTTTTTCCACTTTATTCTCCATTTTAACACAAGAGCACACATAGAGACGCAACCTATTTTT
>NC_092240.1:10745000-10822500 GCF_036320965.1 Panulirus ornatus | reverse complement strand
GTCTGGTCACAGCCACACACCAACGGAAGGGCCTCATACCACTCGTGCGCTGTGTCTGGTCACAGCCACACACCAACGGAAGGGCCTCATACCACTCGTGCGCTGTGTCTGGTCACAGCCACACACTAACGGAAGGGTCTCATACCACTCATACCACTAACGGAAGGGCCTCGGCTATTTGGCGATATTAGGAGCGGGGTGCCCTTCGCTCCAGACCAATAAGATCTATCACTGGATAGCGAGGAGAGGTTATCGCACTTCCTTTGAATGTAAAGAACGCCTCACCTCACAGATAACGTGCTTGCAATGATTACGGGGCAGTGATAAGAGCTGAAATGGGAGTTGGATTTTTTTTGTATACCAAAACTAATTTGTTTGAACCTCAGGGTCTCTACCCATAATGTACTACGTAGTGTACACAGGATTACAGACCATTACGTAATAATGTGATGGTCTTTCTTTGCAAAGTACATTCGACTGTGAGAGATGCTGAACCAATCACACACACACACACAACACAGGGATTAAATGGTCGTATGTTTAATGCCCTCTCGGGTATGACCCATAGACTCGTTATTCATTATAAAGAAATTAATGTAATCTGAAACTATAAAGAAGGTACCGCATCTTTGAACCACCGCGTTACGTGAGTACTAAAGGCAATAAAGATTCCTTTCAAACTCTCGAAAAAAAGAAAAGAAGAATCACAAAGGGGAACGGGAACATATAAAGCAAAGAAGGGCTAGGGAAGGGATCTAGACATGCAAAGGAGAAGTGAGGGTTTTAAAGGGAAGGGAAGAAGACGTCAGGAGTGGGAGAAGTGGTGGCGGTGAGTGAGTGAGGAAGAGAGGGAGGGAGGCAAGGAGGGAGGGAAGGAGGGTGAGGGGTCGGGGGGGGTTAAATGGTGGTCCGGTAGTCTACTGCCTCCCTCCCCAACCCTCCCTTCCTCCTTCCCTCCCCAGCAGGAAGAGCAAGGCCTCGTCCTGGGAGTCGTAACCACGCACAACCACGAGTTACGACCTCCCGTGACTACCCAGCCTGTGTGTGTGTGTGTGTGTGTGTGTGCTCGCGTGTATGTGTATGTGCCCGCGCACGCCCGCGCTTCTTGTCGCACCTCGTCCTTACAGTCACTAGTAAGATCCCTGGACGTACGCAGGTCTTAACAGCCACTAGTAAGAGGCTGGAACGTGCACTAGTCTTTTACAGTCACTAGTGAAAGAGCCGGGAAGTGAGCAGGCTTTTCAGTCTCTGTCACCGCACCAGTTAGTCCAGCCCGAAGGCGCGCGCCTCCCTCTATATAGACTCGTAAGTGTCAGTCGTGGAGGTGTCAGGGGTTGGGATGTGGTGTTATGAGAGTAACGTGGTCCGCGGAGAGGTGGATGAAGGACAATGGTCTTTGCAATACTGGTGGTGACTGTGGGTGTAATAGCTGTATAATGTCGGTGGTGGGAGGTGGTGGGCGGTTATGGTTGTAGATGTAGTGGTTGTTGTGGTTGTATTATCATCTATTGGTTGTGGTGGTGATTTGGTGACGGCGGTGTTTGGTGGTTGTAGTGGCAGCGGGAAGAGGAGGTTGTGGTGGTGTTGGTGCTTGTTGTGGTGATGGTTACGGGCGATTAAGGTGGTATTAGTTGTAGCCGTTGTTGTACTGGAGGATGTAGGTATTCACCGTCCACGCTGTTAGCTGTTGTAGTTGTGGCCATGAGGATGGTTTTGTGGCTGTGGTGATAAGGCACTAAAAAGCGGTGGTGCTGGTCGTGGAGGAGGAGATGTAGTGGGGGGGCCGTGGCGGTGGCGAGAAAGGAACGGGTGGTATTAAAGAAGAGAGAGAGAGAGAGAGAGAGGCTCCAGAGCAACGAGCTTAGAGAGATGAGTGTATGGTGCACACTATGGTGTTGGGTGTATGGTACACCTATGAGGTGTTTGGTGTATGGTACACCTATGGGGTGTCGGGTACCTATTGGGTGTTGGGTGCATGGTAAACCTATGGTGTATAGGGTGTATGGTACCTATTGGGTGTTGGGTGTATGGTGCACCTATGAGATGTAGGGTGTGTGGTACCTATTGGGTTTTGGGTGTATGGTGCACTTATGGTGTATAGGGTGTATGGTACCTATTGGGTTTTGGGTGTATGGTGCACTTATGGGGTATAGGGTGTATGGTACCTATTGGGTTTTGGGTGTATGGTCCACCTATGGGGTGTATGGTACCTATTGGGTTTTGGGTGTATGGTGCATTTATGGAGTGTAGGGTACCTATGGGGGAATGGGGCGTATGGTGTACACTATGGTGTTGGGTGTATGGTGCACCTGTGGGGGTGTAGGGTGTATGGTACCTAGGTATCAGTGAGAGCTATGAAGAATGAGAGAATCTGTGACATGTGGTGATAACAGTGAGTTGATATCTGTGACATGTGGTGATAACAGTGAGTTGATATCTGTGACATGTGGTGATAACAGTGAGTTGCTATCTGTGCAGTGATGATGTAAACACCGGATCAGTTATCGTGGTTCCTGCTGGTGTAGTTATGATATCAATAACAGTACATTCTATTGGTGTAGTCGTGATATCGATAAACGTACATTCTATTAAGTAAAGATATCAGTAAACGTTTATCCTGTTGATGTGGTCATATCAATAAACGTTTATCTTGTTGATATGGTCATAATATCAATAAACGTTTATCTTGTTGATGTGGTCATAATATCAATAAACGTTTATCTTGTTGATGTGGTCATAATATCAATAAACGTTTATCTTGTTGATGTGGTCATAATATCAATAAACGTTTATCTTGTTGATGTGGTCATAATATCAATAAACGTTTATCTTGGTGGAGTCATGATATTAATAAACGTTCATCCAGCTGATGTGGACATGACATCAATAAACGTTTATCTTGTTGGTGGAGTCACAATATCAATAAACGTTTATCTTGTTGGTGGAGACAGAATATCAATAAACGTTTATCTTGTTGGTGGAGTCACAATATCGATAAATGTTCATCCAGCTGATGTGGCCACGATATCAAACGTTCATCCAGCTGATGTGGCCATGATATCAATAAACGTTCATCCAGCTGATGTGGCCACGATATCAATAAACGTTCATCCAGCTGATGTGGCCATGATATCAATAAACGTTTATCTTGTTAGTCGTGTCACAGTATCAGTAAACGTTTATTCTCTTGATGTGGCCATGATATCAATAAACGTTCATCCAGCTGATGTGGCCATGATATCAATAACCGCCAGTCCCATTAATACATTCATGATATCAACACACGACCAATCTCACGGACGAAGACACGATATCAGCAAACATGAATCCCGCTGACGTAGCTACGACTTCATTGAATTATGAAATCTAAACGAACGCATACCCACCTCATTATCACTAACACAGCACCTGGAATAGCTTTACGTCATACTGTATTTTCCGCTATGTTGCTACGTCTCAGCACAAGCGCAAGTTGGCCTCTCGTATCAGTTGAGATGTCCTGTGGTTTACGTCAGTATAAACTGCTGGCCAAATACGCCAGATAAAGATGTTCAGCTGAGTTCTATGATTTGTAGGATAAGAATAGCCTTTCACGTCCAGTTTTGGCTTCAAACAACGTGAACGGTTTGCTATATATATATATATATTTCACTTATGTATATGAGTGCGAGTCTAATGTTTGCCAGCAGAAAGTGTGTGTGTGTGTGTGTGTGTGTGTGTGGGTATATACAAGCGCGCATGCGTCGGTGCTCGTGTGAGAGAGAGAGCTTGTGCTTATGAACCCGTAGACTTTCATGGAGGGGAAACTCTTCATGCAGACCAGAGGCATCGACCATCCTAAGCTCTTCTCCTTCCCGATCTTCTTCAGCGTGTGATGTCATCTATAGCCTCTCCCTCCCTCTTTCCCTTGCAAAAGTCTGACGTCACACCTTACGTAACAGATCGACGACGACTTCTGCTCCGCCCTCCTCGACCTCCCATCCTCTTCGCGGGAGGTCGAACTCATCATCACGGGCACGCTAGCCCCTTCACCCGGCATCTCCAACGCCTCCCTCACCCCCAACCATCTTTCCTGGGTCCTCCTTGGAACGCTCCTTCGCATCCTGGAGCCTCCTTGGCCACCTTCTGTCCCTGACAACCGGGACGGAGGGAGCGGGAGGAGGACGCTGGGATAATTTACGACTCTCCCCGTAGTCGTCTCGGATGCGTTAAGAACCTCCGCTCAATTCAGCCCCGTTTGGGTGGCGCCTGATGATGATCCTCTCGGGTTTGGGCCAGGCAAGGGTGCCGGCGCTGACAGCCAGGTCTCGTAAACCAGAGACAAGAGGAGGGCCGCCGCCCTCCCTCGCTTTTGGTCAAGCCCTTTGGAGGAGGAGGAGGAAGAGAGACCGACCCCCCCACGACCCCAGGGTCATGATGGGGGGCGCGGGGCGCCGCCGGTCCTCGTGTAAATCTAGCGGTCCTCCGAGGCGTCAGGGACTTGTGTGCGTGTGAGAGAGAGAGAGAGAGAGAGAGAGAGAGAGAGAGAGAGAGAGAGAGAGAGAGAGAGAGAGAGAGGCAGGCGATGGCCTGGCCCCGTTAAGATAAATCCGACTGGATGATGCTCAAGAACAGTCAAGTTCTCTCCGCCGGTGGCAGGCGAAGTCCATAAGATACATCCATTAAAGGCTTTGGGGTCTGGGGATGTCAAGAGTTGGGGGGAGAGAGAGAGAGGAAGAGCTCGGGGAGTGTTGGAGACACCGAGGACCCCCCAATTACCAAGCCTCTACCACCAGGAGGAGGTCGAAGTGGAGTTATTCCGAGCCTGGGGGCGCGGGCGCAGACGACGGCGAAGAGAGGTCCCTCGCCAACAGCCATCGACGATGACACAATGGCAGTCAGCGACGCCGATGCTCTGCGGGTCAACGCATACCCCCCCTCAACCTCAACCCTGAGTGCCAACGCACGATCTATCCAGCGACACCTGCTTGTAACGTCCACGAGATTTCTCAAGTTTTACCCAGCGTGCTGGAGGAGACGAAGACGATCTCAGAGAGGTGGGAAGGAGGAAAGGATGGGGAAGGAAGAAAGGGAGATAGAGGGAGGGGAAAAAAAAGATATTAGTCGACAGTATATAGGGTTCTGTGGGGAAAGATAAGACAACGGGGGATTTGATTAGGTTCAAGGTTATCTGCTGCTGGAAGGCAGCAAAGTCTTAATCATCCCTTAATGTAGAGAGAGAGAGAGAGAGAGAGAGAGAGAGAGAGAGAGAGAGAGAGAGAGAGAGAGAGAGAGGGAGAGAAAGAGAGAGAGAGAGTATACTAGTACCTATGTACGACTAAGTCTGTTGATATGTTACACGCATGTCACACCCTCGTGTGTTTAACTTCTGTCTGCAGCATGTTTATTTTTTTTTTTTTCTTTAACTCCGACGTCACGAAATATCGACACCTTTTTAATTTTCTAGTGGGTCAAACTACTGTGTATTTTCTCTTGCCATTTTACATAGACACAGTTGTATGGCTTTTGTGCAACACGGCGTGGTTTTAACAACGTTGTAGAACACTTCGACTCCGACACAAACGCCATTTTAATGAAAGTTCTCATTCCGACCAGGTGAGACACACACACTTATCTTTACGAGGTTCTCAGCCGGACTTGAGACATATTCCCTTTAGCATTCGTTGTATCATTCTCATTTTATAAAGGCCTCACAAGAAACACCCAGGTCAGTTGTCTGAAATATTTACTCTCTCTAATGCATTTGCATTTAGAACTTAGTGGAGCATAGTTTTAACTTAGGTGTTGATGTATATAATTCAATCCCATTTAAAACATGGTTGAGCAGAATTTTTCTTAAGGTGCCGTAGTATAATTGAATTCTGTTTAAAACTTTAGCAGGTCAGATTTATCTAAAGGTACTGAGGTATAATTGAATTCTGTTCAAAACTAATGGAGCAGATTCATCTTAAAGTACTGAAGTAAAATTCAATTACATTCAAGTCTTAGTGAAGCAAATTTACTCCCAAGTTTCTGCAGTATGATTTAATTCTATATAAAACTTTGTGGAGCAGAGTTATCCTAAGTCACTGAAGTAAAATTCAGTTCTATATAAAAACTTAGAGGAACACTTCTAAGTTACTGAAATATAATCCAATTCTGTTGAAAACTGGGTTGAGTAAATTCATCCACTGTTACTGAAGTATAATTCAATTCTAATTCTAGCTTAGTGGAGCATGTCTATCCTAAGTTACTGAAGTATATTCCAGTTGAAAATTTAGTGGAGTAGATTGATCTATTCTAAGTTACTGAAGTATATTCCAGTTGAAAATCTAGTGGAGTAGATTGATCTATTCTAAGTTACTGAAGTATATTCCAGTTGAAAATTTAGTGGAGTAGATTGATCTATTCTAAGTTACTGAAGTATATTCCAGTTGAAAATCTAGTGGAGTAGATTGATCTATTCTAAGTTACTGAAGTGGGCTCACTTGGACCTACATAAACCGTAGAACATTTCTACTGTAACATTCAGGAAACCTTCACTTCAACGTACATCTGCTGCAGGTCTCCCCTCCACAGCCAGGGAAAACTTCGATACGGATTCTTTCTAATGACTCTAACGGGAACTCGACAGCATTTTTCTTCAGCGAGGAAGTTGACTGTGAAATTCCTAGTTTCGAGGTCTAATCCCCGTACTTGGGGAAGCTGATGGAGGAAATTCTATTTAGTCTCTAGGTGTCAGATGATGATGTTCGGTGCTGACTGTATTTCATCCATTTCTTATCAATGATTCATCCTAGAAATGTATTCTATTACCCAAGACGCATTTCATCAACGTCTTATGGCTCATATATGGTGGAAACGGTATCCTATTACAATCTAACAGCATTCTCCACCCTCTTAGATGATAATGGTGATCCAAATAGGAACAGGGGAATCTAACACTTTACAATAGGAACAGGGGAATCTAACACTTTACAAATGGTTATTTGCTTATCACCTGATGTCTTCTCTTCGTCTATTACAGATGATGTTGTGGGGTCTGCCTTCGTCAGAAGGTCCCACTGGATTGCATGGTGGTATGACATCGTCAGTTGAAGGTCACATGGATATACTGACCCTAACCTAGAGTCCTATTCGTAGGCTACATATACCATAACTCAAAGCCTCATCCAAAGCCCCCTTCATCCCTAGGTTATACCCTTCCTCGTCTGGATCCTCATCCAGATGTTTATACTCGCCCAAACCTAACAGTCCAATCCATAAGCTAGCCTACCTTAATTAAGATCCCTTCTTAGATACTATACCCACCCGAAACGCACGGCCTTACCCCAGATCCACAGAGCGATGCTCAATCTGTGCTTTAACACAGAATCGAACCCGATCCCGTTTGCCCGCCACAAGATAAGAGGCGCCGTTATCCACTCGGCCACAACATTAACGGGGAAACAGCAGTGCCTACATGGTCATTTTACTATTCTGGCATTAGAGTCGTGGTTCAGATTCATAAATCTGGTGTTCCCCGAAGTGTTCATGGTTCGTGATGGATGATGGTTGCTTCTATATCATCCTCCACTGATCATCAGCTACAAAAGAGGCAATGAAATATCTAGGCTTGAAGCTCGCTCAGACATCCGACCAACCATTTCGCCAAGTATGAATGTGTTTCTTAACAAGAAATTATCAATAACATCAGATTAGAAAGCTTGTAATAATTGCAGTGTACCACAACTTCACCTGCTTTTTTTTTTTCTTTGATTAGCTTTAATCTTACATCTATATCGTGGATCTACTGCACTTTTTCATATAAATGATATACAACTCAATATATGATCGAAATTCAGGCATATACCACCAAAACGATTCGAAAAAGTCAGGTACTTTCGTTCTGAATGTGATTGAAAGATTTCTTGGTTTGGATGCACCAAAACGGTTCGATTTCTTGGTTTGGATGCACCAAAACGGTTCGATTTCTTGGTTTGGATGCACCAAAACGATTCGATTTCTTGGTTTGGATGCGTCTCAATCAGTAGCTGTTAATTTCACTGTTATCCTAAGCTGGTAAATTAATTCTAAAGATACTTCGTTATCAACGGTCGAATATCTCATTCTACCTGGTTTATTCTAATAGAGAATAGAGCCTTTAGAAGCTGTGGGACTCGCCAACCTGTTTTTCTTCCGAACAAAACTGGTTTATCAACAAAACCTCAAAACTATTTCGTTGTCCCCCCCCCCCCTAGGTTGTCATCTGCTTTTGTGGAAATAATAAATAAAAAAAAGGAAAGAGAAAACGAATTTCAGCTTCGCTGATCCTACATCCAGTTAACCTCGATGGGTCAGGTCGAGGGGAGGGAACTCTCCTCTGATTGGTTCAGACAGGGGTCGTCTCACCACAGGTATTTAGTCGGATGGGACACTGGAACGACTGGGATTACTCACATGGGAACGATATCGCCACGGGGATTGGTGGGAGATGGGAGACTGTGCCACCAATGGGATTGGTTGATTTGGAGTTGTATATCTTCGTTCTGAAGGGCAGGTCGAGTCGACCAATCCAATTTTTTTTTTCTTTTACTGGAAATTCATCATTTTTCATATCTTATTCCAGATGGAGGTTACTAAGACATACTGAGAATTTTTTAATGTCACGTGTTACTTGTTCAAAGAACTTGTACAGTTCATTTGCATGTCAACTATTTATTTACGTGCTTGGTGTTCATCAACATCCTTATAGTTCATTTACACACCTTTGGTTCATTTGCATATGTGCCCCATTCATTTACACATCAACTACACATGCACAGGCTTCTTATTATTATCATTCTTCTTCTTTTTCTTCTTCTGGTGTCTGTATCTGTTTCTAATGAAACGAGTTAAAGTAGAGAGAGAGAGAGAGAGAGAGAGAGAGAGAGAGAGAGAGAGAGAGAGAGAGAGAGAGAGAGAGAGAGAGAGAGAGAGAGAGAGAGAGAGAGAGAGAGATACACACACATACATACATATACACATTGAGTTACAGAGAGAGAGAGAGAGAGAGAGAGAGAGAGAGAGAGAGAGAGAGAGAGAGAGAGAGAGAGAGAGAGAGAGAGAGAGAGAGAGAGAGAGAGAGAGAGAGAGAGAGAGAGAGAGAGAGAGAGAGAGAATGATCTTCGTCAGTACTTGTTGCCCTCCTGCACCAGTGTCCTTCAAGAGACACACTTATCCACCCTGGCTGTACGAGCCGTGTCAGTGACGCGTCCGTGAGACATGTCATCCATTCCCCAGTTCTCTGCTTCCTAGAAGACCTTCAGGAAACACCCTCTCTCCGTCTTAACTTTTTTTTTTTCTTCCTGGACTTAATGAAAGCTCGAGGCGAGTTGAGGAGTACTGGATCCTGGTAAGGAGTACTGGGTCCTGGTAAGGAGTACTGGGTCCTGGTAAGGAGTACTGGGTCCTGGTAATGAGTACTGGGTCCTGGTAAGGAGTACTGGGTCCTGGTAAGGAGTACTGGGTCCTGGTAATGAGTACTGGGTCCTGGTAAGGAGTACTGGGTCCTCGTAAGGAGTACTGGGTCCTGGTAAGGAGTACTGGGTCCTGGTAAGGAGTACTGGATCCTGGTAAGGAGTACTGGGTCTTGGTAAGGAGTACTGGGTCCTGGTAAGGAGTACTGGGTCCTGGTAAGGAGTACTGGGTCCTGGTAAGGAGTACTGGGTCCTGGTACCGAGGACCTGCACTACTGTGCTGAAGTCCGCCACTTGTGGCTGAAGACGAGTCGCAAAGGCTAGAGACTGTATGACTGGGGATAGGTCACCCGAGATCCCTCGTTACAAAGGATTCAGACAGCTTTCATGAAGATTCAGATAGCATTCACGAGGATTCAGATAGCATTCATGATGATTCAGATAGCATCAGACAGCATTCATGAAGATTCAGACAGCATCAGACAGCATTCATGAAGATTCAGACAGCATTCATGAAGATTCAGACAGCATCAGACAGCATTCATGGAGATTCAGACAGCATTCATGAAGATTCAGACAGCATCAGACAGCATTCATGAAGATTCAGACAGCATCAGACAGCATTCATGAAGATTCAGATAGCATTCAAGAAGATTCAGACAGCATTCCTGAAGATTCAGACAGCATTCCTGAAGATTCAGACAGCATCAGACAGCATTCAAGAAGAGTCAGACAGCATTCATGAAGATTCAGACAGCATCAGACAGCATTCATGAAGATTCAGACAGCATCAGACAGCATTCATGAAGATTCAGACAGCATTCCTGAAGATTCAGATAGCATCAGACAGCATTCATGAAGATTCAGACAGCATCAGACAGCATTCATGAAGATTCAGACAGCATCAGACAGCATTCATGAAGATTCAGACAGCATTCATGAAGATTCAGACAGCATTCAAGAAGATTCAGACAGCATCAGACAGCATTCATGAAGATTCAGACAGCATTCAAGAAGATTCAGACAGCATCAGACAGCATTCATGAAGATTCAGACAGCATTCAAGAAGATTCAGACAGCATCAGACAGCATTCATGAAGATTCAGACAGCATTCATGAAGATTCAGACAGCATCAGACAGCATTCCTGAAGATTCAGATAGCATCAGACAGCATTCATGAAGATTCAGACAGCATCAGACAGCATTCATGAAGATTCAGACAGCATCAGACAGCATTCCTGAAGATTCAGACAGCATCAGACAGCATTCATGAAGATTCAGACAGCATCAGACAGCATTCCTGAAGATTCAGACAGCATCTATGAGGAGTCCCTCAGCACCAAAACGAGTGAAGACGTGAGCAGTTCTTGTGTACTGAGCACCCACCCTCTCTGCTCATACCCACACCACCACCGCTACTCTCACTCAACCATTTCACGAGGTATAATGACGGGAAATCTTCAGTGTCCTCGGAGGCTCAGGTGAAGAGGTTCCTGTTTTGGGATTATATATCTTTCTTTTTCTTTCGTACTATTCGCCATTTCCCGCATTATACATCTTTCTTTCGTACTATTCGCCATTTCCCGCATTAGCGAGGTAGCGTTATGAACAGAGGACTGGGCCTTTGAGGAAATATCCTCATCTGGCTCCCTTCTCTGTTCCTTCTTTTGGAAAATTGAAAAGAAAAATAAGAGGGGAGGATTTCCAGCCACCCGCTCCCTCTCCTTTTAGTCGCCTTCTACGAACACGCAGGGAATACGTGGGAAGTATTCTTTCTCCCCTATCCCTAAGGGATATATATATATATATATATATATATATATATATATATATATATATATATATATATATATATATATATATATATAACCCCGCGCCAACTTCTAATCGGATTGAAGTACTCGGAACTGCTTTGAGGGATCCTAGTGATTGGCCGGAGCGGCGCTGATCGTGAAACCCCCACTGAATGCTGAAAGCAGGCTTGGGAGAGAGAGAGAGAGAGAGAGAGAGAGAGAGAGAGAGAGAGAGAGAGAGAGAGAGAGAGAGAGAATGGGCGTGGAGGGGGAGAGTAGTCGTCTTAGCAAGCGTACACCTTCGTCTGGAAGCAGGACAGCGAGTCGCTGCTTAGGTCCTAAATGGATGATATCGCTTATGAGTGTGGAGAGAGCTCCCTTGCCTCAAGCTATATCGGCGTTGTGATGGAGCTTCTCGAACACATGACGGGGGCGTTTGGCGTTCAGAAGCTGAAGAGAGTATGGAGAGCGACGGCCCTTGTCCAACTCATCCTCTAACGCATCCTCCGTCTATGACATCGCTCTGTACATTACTGCTGGTGAGCGTGTGTTCCGGCAGTTCACTCACTCACTCTCTCACCCACCTACCTACCTACCTACCTACTAGTCGCCAAGTCTTTTCCCTCTTCCTTTGAAGGGAGGTAAGAGCAATGGCAAATATTGAGACGTAAGGAGGCCAAGTTCTACAACCCCTTGAGGGATTCCTCACCAAATATGACAGATTTCATCTCTGCTCAGACAGAGGGATTGTTCTCAAAAGCCCTTGGAAAGATACCATACGTCTTTCATACCAAACGTCTTTCCATATTTTCTCTTCTACACTCATCAAAAAATAATGCATGATACTCTTTTGCAAGTCTAGATTGTTTATTCACACGTAGTTGCTTGCTTTACACATTTCTATTCATTTATAGACTTCCTGTTAACGTATGAGCCTTTATTGTACATCTACAAGCATGCTAAGCTGCTATGTACATTGACATTATATTTGTTTTTCCTCCTCTTCTCATTTACAGCTTTTATAAATTCCCCTATCGTTCATACATTTATCGAGGAACACCTCTATCCCGTTTTCACGCATATGTACCTTTCACTGACACATATGTTGCCTTTTTCCCATTTTCTCCAAGATATTTACAGCCCTTCTGTCATACCTGCACACGTCACTCGTTTTCTTTCCCCTTCTTCACTCCTCCCACAACATGGTGAGCAGATCCATCTTATTTCTTACTGTTTCTATTCTACGTCTCTCTTCTTCCTCTTTTTCTTAAACTTGGGTAAGAACGATGCACCATTCCTCTCTTCTTGGTCCCGACGAAGTTAATAAACTTGGAGAATTGGGTACCTTTGGTCCAATATGCCCAGATGACATTTTCCAATCCTCTGTCTAAATCTTGGTACGAATTTTAAGAGGGTCAGATGCCATAAGGAGGTCTACACCTTGGCACAGATGAACCTATGAGTCAACGCCTTCACATCACCTCAAGATCATATCTAAACCACTTCCCTTCCTCCAGTTTTTTCTCCATTCAAACTTACCTCCCAAGTGACTTGTCCTTCAACCCTACTGTACCTAATAACCTTGCTCTTATAACATTTCTTTTGAAGGGAGGGAAGAGCGTATTTATGATGGGAAGCAAGGAACTTAGACTTTAAGGGATATAGTCACAAGCTAAGCAGATGGAAACAAACAAGAAAAGGAAGCCAAATTCTACACCTCCTTCAGGGGTTCCTCAATTAAAAATAATCACTCATCTCTACTCAGACAGTGGGATGCTCGCCGAAAGCCCTTAGAAAAATACCATACGCCTTGCCCATTCAAATCTCAGTCTCTTTGCCCTCCAATTGACTGCTTTTAATCCCTTTACAAACGTGATTTTAATTACTTTTCTATACAGGACTGTACCACATGCCAGAAGCGTATCTGCATATCTGATATCCTGTAACTCTATGTTTCTAAGCTTGAACCAAGCTTACCTTTCTCTTCAGGGATACGGAGGCCCATATACTCATACCCGACTCCCAAAACTCCCACATGAGCGTACACGCATATACATCACAGCATCCATAACCCCCACATGAGCGCATACACCTAAAACTCTCACGGAAATCAAATATTTCCACATGTAAAAAAAAAAGAAGCTCTGAAACAAGTCATCCAATTCTAAACAAAAGATCTTTGATCCCATGATCGATATGTTACACGCTTCCACGTACATCAACCAAAACTTTCCCCAGAATTCGTTGCACATTTTCCTTTTTTTTTCCCCCCAGTTAAAAAAAACTCTAACCTAACCTTCCTCTAAAAGGATTTATCAGATGGTGAACGAAAGCTTGTCCTCATCTCATGAACGTGGACGGGGGGGGCGGGGGCCCACAAATTTAATTAATTCTTCAAAGGGATTAATGATAGATTTTTTTTTCAATTTTTTTTTCAAACGATAGTTATCTTCGTTTTTTGGTCCTAAATCATGATGGGAGAGGCAAAAGTGAGATCATTAACATTTTATTTCATCTTCTTTTACAGAGACTAATTACATGCTGGAGGTTTTCCAGCATTCTTAGTAAACTATGGGAACTGTGAAAGGAAGAAAAAGAAAATGTACGAGATGGAAGAATTACGTGAAAAAAGGTAATTTCTTTTTCACTTCATGCTAGGTATGGTATTTCTATATGCAACGGTCATTGTCACACACACACACACACACACATATATATATATATATATATATATATATATATATATATATATATATATATATATATATATATATATATATATATATATATATATATATATATATATTTTTTTTTTTTTTTTTTTTATACCTCGTCGCTGTCTCCCGCGTTTGCGAGGTAGCGCAAGGAAACAGACGAAAGAAATGGCCCAACCCCCCCCATACACATGTACATACACACGTCCATATATATCATTATTATACTTAATTGCCGTCTCCCGCGTTAGCGAGGTGTGTGTGTGTGTTGGCGAGCTGTATCACTGAAAGTATAGGCTCGTCAAAGAAAACCTCACACTCTAAAGGAGTCTACATTACCCTGCTACTGGAAATGATACAGTTTTGGGCTGCAGAAGCTTTGAGAAAGAGGTTAAGTGTAACACACGAGGATGCTCTCGTAGAAACTGGGTCAATCGTTAATTAGATTTACAATATATATATATATATATATATATATATATATATATATATATATATATATATATATATATATATATATATATATATATATATATGTATATATATATATATATATATATATATATACATATATATATATATATATATATATATATATATATATATATATATATATATATATATATATATATATATATATATATATATATATATATATGGTACTGACGACACGAACTACACCCATAACATGATATCCTCATCTATTATAAGCACTCGTGTAGGTCAATAGCTACTGAAAGATGGAGTCTCTCTCTCTCTCTCTCTCTCTCTCTCTTTCTCTCCTCCCTTTCTCCTCTCTCTCTCTCTCCCCTTTCTCCTCACCCTCTCTCTCCCCTTTCTCCTCACCCTCTCTCTCCCCTTTCTCCTCTCTCTCTCTCTCTCTCTCTCTCTCTCTCTCTCTCTCTCTCTCTCTCTCTCTCTCTCTCTCTCTTTGCAGGAAAGGTAAAGGGGGGCAAAACAAGTGTTATCACACCCACACCCACTCCCTCACACGCTAAAAATGTTTATATCACATACATCCTCTCTCAGGGACCGATATGAAATCAAAGACTCGACTTCCACAAGACATCTTCACTACTACCTCAGGCCACAGCTGAACCTATACACACACACACACACACACACACACACACGCACACACACAGGACTGTAACCTGATGATTGCTTTGCTCCCTGACGTGTGGGGTGCTCCACCTTATAATCAAAGCACAAGATACGAGAGCAGGTCCCGTGTCAAGGCAGTAATAATGGTTTGAGGGAAAGCTCCAGTGCAGGTGGTGATTGTGGCGTGATGGATATTAGTGGTAACACTGGAGCGTGAGGGAAGGTTATTTGTCCAGTTGGCAATACTAGAGGGAGGCGGCAACAGCCTAGGCCCCTAACACTAAGTGTGAGGTGGTTGTGTTTTTTTTCCCACTTGTGTAACGATAAGATGAGCGAGACATTATATTTTTTCCCTGTTTCTCACTCCGCTCCCGCTCTGTCCACTCCATAACTCCTCCGTGGGTACCTCCCACCCGACTCCATTTTTATCATCCTTTTCAACTCTTTCAGTCAGTACGAAACCATATAACTACCTTCATCTCATAAGCTTAATCATCTAGCCACCACAGGAGGCATTACGGTCACCCAAAATGACTCACTTTTTCTTCGCCGGGTCCAGTCCGCTGAGTTCGTCCAGTTCGCCCAAAATGAAACCCCTCCTTCTTCGCCAGTTCCAGTCCGCTAAGTTCGTCCAGTTCGCCTAAAATGACACCCCTCCTTCTTCGCCAGGTCCAGTCCGCTAAGTTCGTCCAGTTCTTTGGGCGTCATCCATGTCTCATTCCGAGTCCTCACGCGGGGGCTCTGCACTTCTTCATAAAGTCTCACCCTTCCTTCGAACTCTCCACAAGTGATGTAGTCGATTACCGGGTCTCTCACAGCAGTTTACGAGTGTCATATAAAGTCTTTGAAATTCTTTATGCTCAATGTGCCTCGATCATCTGTTCTTGGCACCCATCCTGCTTCGCCTGAACCTACAGGTTCCTTTAGACCTATACAAGTACTACAGGTTCATCTGGCGCTATTGTAGATACTACAGGTTCCTCTGGATATAGAATAGATACTATGATCTTGGACCTCGAGTAGAAACTACAACCTCTTGGACCTAAGGCAGATACCTCAGCTTCCCCTAGGCCTAATGTACATCGCATAGCTTCCCCTTGACCTCCTGTAGATGCTATAGCCTTTCCTGGACCTAGTGAGGATACTATAGCTCTCCCTGGAGCTAGTGAAGATACTATAGCTCTCCCTGGAGCTAGTGAAGATACTATAGCTCTCCCTAGACCTAGCGAAGATACTATAGCTCTCCCTGGAGCTAGTGAAGATACTATAGCTCTCCCAGGAGCTAGTGAAGGTACAAATAGCGTCCCTTTAGACCTTATACAAGTATCCCGATCCAGTAAGTCTTCAAGCGAGTTCTTTTCCCATCCTGCGCACGTCCTCTGACTTTGATGGCAGTCTGCCGTACACATCCCATCCCTCGCTTTGTTAACTCGTACCACATCCCATCCCTCGCTTTGTTAACTCGTACCACATCCCATCCCTCGCTTTGTTAACTCGTACCACATCCCATCCCTCGCTTTGTTAACTCGTACCACATCCCATCCCTCGCTTTGTTAACTCGTACCACATCCCATCCCTCGCTTTGTTAGCTCGTACCACATCCCATCCCTCGCTTTGTTAGCTCGTACCACATCCCATCCCTCGCTTTGTTAGCACGTACCACATCCCATCCCTCGCCTTGTTAGCTCGTACCACATCCCATCCCTCGCTTTGTTAGCTCGTACCACATCCCATCCCTCGCCTTGTTAGCTCGTACCACATCCCATCCCTCGCTTTGTTAGCACGTACCAGGGGCTTTCTACTGTAAAGGGGGAGGGAGGGGATGGTATTTCGTCTCAATGGTGTCCAGTGACCTTAGGCAATTCCATCTGGTAGTCCAAATACTTCACACCTCTTATGGCTTTTAAAGCCCAATGGTGACCAATGAATTCATGCAATTCCTTTGGGAGTTCAAATGCTTCACAATACTAGTGATTCTTCTGTCTCAATAGTGACTAATGACTGACAGCAATTACTGTGATAAGATATGCTTGAGAATACTAATGGTTCTTGGTCAATATCAGGGATTATTTACCTTATTTTATATAAGTGGCCCATTTAAGAGACACCTGCTGTATCTATGGATCACATTCAGCATAAACTGTATATCATACGGGGTCTGAAAGCATAAATCAATAACAAATAACATCATCCAAACCTTTACTAGAGATCGTACTAATAGTAAAAACTATTTACATATTTAGTCTTTCCTTTAAGTCTTTCTGCGGACCAACAGAAAATGGAACCTGGGCCATTACTGGTCCATGGACCACAGGTTAAGAACCCTTGATCCAGAAGGTGACTAATGACTTCAAATATTTTCCCTGGTATTTAAAATACTTAAGAACACTAATGATCCTTTGTCTACACGGTGACTAATGAGCTCAAGTAATTTCGTCTGGTTATCAGAATACATTCGTGTTCACCTTGATTTCCATAGTGATTTTCCATTAAGGTTTCGTGGTCGAGAAGCAATAATGTCCCTTTATCACATTTGAGGGTTAATAAGATTAAAGTGTTCTATCAAGGATTAATAATCAAAGGTGTTCTTTTATCAAAGGTAAGGGTTGACAGAACAGGGGGTAATAAAGTGTTCTCTTATCAAGGTTCAATAATTAAAGGTGTTCTTCTACCAAAGTTTAAGGGTTAAGACAATGGTTATGTCTTATTACTTTGCACGTAATAAGGTCAAAGAGTGTCCCTCTTATCTAGATTTGGGGGTGATAAAGCAACACTGTTCTTTCATTAAGATTCGGGATAATTTTGAGGTTACTCATGGTCATTACCGAGAAATACACTTTACCTTATCACGCAAGGCAATTATCTTTTTTGTGTGTGTATATCATTGTCTTCAGACATGAAAGGATTACCTTGGAACTATCCTCATCAATAATTACCTTGGATTATCTATATTGTTAAGCATAATGACTTACTGTTATCTGTACTGATGCTAATAAGAATCATTACCCAATTACTTGGTTACTATTTCATTCTGAAAGCCAAACTTTACAAGTGTTAGTATCCAGCCAGTTTAGTGCCGGTATCGAATTACTGTTGATATGAAAATTCCTTTTCATGCAGCTGGAAAAGGTGGTGCTAGATCACGAAACTGTTACTTCTTACGCAAGTTTTCTATAGATTATACTATGATCTTCTAACCCCTATACATCTCCCGCAAGCACTACACTTAGAACACGGGTTATAGATCATCACTATAGAGATATATTAAAGACGAGGGTCAATACATCCAGTGAACGAGTGTGTGGTCTTCGGATAAATCTTGAGCACCTGGTTCAGGTGTTCAAGACCTTTTTAAACGATTCGAAGTTGTAACTTATCGTTGATTGGCCTTTAACATCCCCTTGGTAGTTCGATGGGCAAGAAGCCTCATCTAACTAGCTAACCATCTGACCTTATTACAGAGACATAAGGGTATATATATATATATATATATATATATATATATATATATATATATATATATATATATATAGATAGATAGATAGATAGATAGATAGATAGATAGATAGATAAAGTGCGTGCACATGTGGCCTATGAATTATCTTGAACATATGATAATCATATATTGAAAATCATTGCAGTGATGATTATAATCAAAATGATGCCTTTAATGATACTTGCCATCATTAGGCATAAAAACCCAAACAAGAAAACAGAACACTTATTAGCAGAAGTACCACAACTTTCTTGCACAGAGGAAAGCAAAGAGAACAAAGCCCTGTAAACAGAGCGCGAAAAGTACAAGCATTCGTAAAATATTCAAGGAACGAAGTCGTAATCAAAAAGAAAAAAGAAGAAAACCATGTAATGAATAAGGCCAACCAGGGAATATCACAGGGGACACAAGTGTAAACACTCACAAAAGTCAAGAATAACTGCCTATAAAGAACTTTCGAAGGCTCTTATACTCACGTCAGGCAAGACTCAAGTACCAGTGCTTGTGGTAATGTAAAGTAAACGAACGTACATCTTAGCATATGCACGATATGTCATTTCTCTTTCTTTAATATACCTACTTGCCTTCCCTGAGTGGGCAGACATTAGGCAGCTAATGAAAAATGGCCCTCATTGGCACTCATCCACTCTCTAACTATCAGGTACACTGCACCGAAACCACAGCCAAGCCCCACCGACGAACTCCATGGTTTACCTAGACCGTTTCATATACCCTGGTTTCAGTTCAGTGAAAGCATGTTGCTCCCCATATACCACCTCGACCAAATGCATTCATTCCATCTTACGCACGCTCACTCCTACTCCTCGACGTTCAGGCTCAAGGAACCAAAGATTTACCTCACTCCATCCTTCCAGATCCTTTTCGTCCGTCCTCACTCCCCACTAGCTCCTTCCACTTCGGCTACACAGATCCTCTTATTCATTCGTTCGTCCTTCTATTTTTCCGAACCGTTTCAGCACACACTGGCCGAACCTCTCAATCAGACTACGCTCACGACCCACACTTCTCTTTCATATTGTCATTCTGCACGCGATCAACTCCCCCTCACACCACACATATCGTCCTCCTCACGCATTTCATTTCCAACACATCCACTCTCTCTCTCTCTGCGTCCGAGCCTACCAACACACCCACACAGCGCTGTCCGATCTACAAACACCTCCCCACTACGCCGTCGGATCTACAAACATACCCAGTTATTGCCCCTTGGAGACGCTGACCTCCTCTCCTCCCACACACGCTCCTTAATGCACCCGAGACCCTACCTCCCTCCTCCAGCCAGTGACTCACTCCAGGCTGGGGCCCATTGTTCCTTCCGCTGCAGCGTCCACTCCCAGGTAACTAAAGCAATCCGCGTCCTCCAGGTCCTCCTTCCCCCAAAAAATTAAACTTTAATTCAGACTCTCCTCTGTCTCTCTCTCTCTCTCTCTCTCTCTCTCTCTCTCTCTCTCTCTCTCTCTCTCTCTCTCTCTCTCTCTCTCTCTCTCTCTCTCTCTCTCTCTCTCTCTCTCCCGAATAAGGCCGTGTTATCTGCGAATAGCAGCATCGGCTGCTTCACCTCGCCCTGCTCGATAGCTGGATAAGTTTGTCCAAAGCTGCTTTGACATCTCTGCACTGGTTTCCTGCTTTGATATCTCCCAACTGGTTCCTAATTATTGTTTGAGGGTTTCCTGGTTAGGGAAACAGCTGAACGTAAACAATAGACAGCTGTTGTAAGCTTTTCTTTTTTCTTTTTTTTTGTCTATGGCGAAATCTCTGCGTACATGTCTACAACTTTAAGCTTGTGATATATGCTTCTGCTATTCGTACCTATACTCTTGAGTATTTTGCAATTGCACGTGAGCCAGGATATGATTAAATCCCTCTTGCATATCCTCACAAATGGCAATTATACAATGAATGACTCCCTAACCGACAGCCAAGGCAACACAATCAATTGCATGACCAACTTCAGCCTACAATACCCAACACAGAAACACTCCACTTGCCATTTCCCTAAACATTCTCTCTCTCTCTCTCTCTCTCTCTCTCTCTCTCTCTCTCTCTCTCTCTCTCTCTCTCTCTCTCTCTCTCTGAGAAGCAAAATGATGCTCCATCTTGCAAATGCAATCATTTGATTGCCTACTTGAGTGTATCGAGATACGTGAAAGGTTTCTGTGACGTCCCATCAAACCTGGGGACACAAAGTATGATAGGAACTTCCAGCTGTTGTGCTTCACCTACACTGCTGTGTAGGATCATTCGTGTGTCTCTCTGTGCTCTCCTTCCTTTCAGAGACTCTCTATTTCTATCATTCCTGTGACATTTCATTTTCCTTCTACTGTCAACAAATTTTCGAAATTCTTTGCCCGTTCACATTCCTTCTCTACAAGATGATGACACGAGAGGTTTGGCGTTGCTTGACCTGTCTTTTTTACTCTTTGACTCAACCTCTCGTTTTTTCCCATACATGTACTTCTCTTCATGTACTAACACTGAAGGACATCCACATTCAAACTCCAAACCAGTTGTCCGAGGCGTGTGACGTGCAACCACTGCTCTCAGAAAAGGGTCCCTTTCCCCTCCCTTCCGTGCACGCAGGAATCTCTGGTCTCGTTCCCCGACGCAGGCTCACCCAGACGAACAACAAACTGCCTGCTGTTGTGGGAACGGCAGGGGAGGGAGCAAGCTCTACTTAGCGTCCGCTTCCTCGAGGGAACACTGAAGGCGACACAGAGAAAAGCCGCAGCCAGGCTGGTGAGGCAGTGGAATGGTGGAGGGACAAGGAGCGGGTGACGCAGAGGGGGGGAGGTTACTTCGACGCAAAGGTTGGAGGATACTCAACTGAAAGAAAGAGAGGAAAAGAGAGAGGATTTTGTAGGTGGAAGGAGATTTAGTGATTGATAGATGTTGAGGATTGGGTACAGGAGATGAGGTTATGGGAACTGAAGGAAGGCGAGAATGAAGAGGTGACAGAATGGATAGAAGTTGAAGGAGCGGCCGTAAAACAAAGATCTTTCAAGCTTTATGAACCGACTTTGAGGCATTGGAGTCTAGGCGGCTCAAGAACACCAGGAAAGAAAGACGATCAAACAGCGACGAGAGAGCGACTGTGAGGGACTGTGAGGAGCTGACGATGAAGAACCAACAGGATAAGGAAACACGACACGTGCAGTTGAGGAGGCAACTTGGATAAACGAAAGGCCGTAAGTTAGCCTTCCATACGCAGGGCCAAGTAACAGTGATGGATCGAAGTTGAGGAACTTGGCGCTCCCAGGAAACGAAAAGCAATTTGGGGAACCGACATCTATAACAGAAGAGAGTGGGAAGTTAAACTAGGAAAAGTCTACAACTCTAAACTTAACACTACTGGATTCAGTAGGGGATATAACAGTGTTATAGGAACGCAGGCATTTGACATAGAAGCTGTACTCGAGTCTAGCATAACTACCAGCATTATCATAATTATCTGGCTTGAGATGAGAAGAGGATGATCTACTTTACCCAAATGAGAGGCAAGATTTTCCTGAGAGAAATTCTGGGAGTGAGTCTTAGTATTCTTCGAGGGGTAAAGTTTACTTACGTTCTTTTATTTTTTTGTGAATGTTCGAAGTTGTGAATAAGTTTATATGTGACCAAAGACCAGGTAGGTTCTCGATCCAAAAAGGCGTCCTTCTTCAGAAATATGTAGATTGTATGTGTTTGCGAGTGACAGCTGTTTTATACAAGGTCGAGACGTAGTGGAATGGGTTCCTGTAGTTAAAGCTTGATGCAACAGGAAGCTCTGTTATAACATGAAGTTAGAACTTATTGGTCTGCAAGTTCGATGCGCAAGGCCATACCATTTACAGTAAACACAGGAGGGTATTGTGGTACAAGTTCGAGCCCTAGAACAGTTTGCTGGGTCATGGCGAGTTCGATGGATCGGTTAAAACAGGAGATCTTAAGTTCGATGGACACGGGATTTCACTTTGACAAATCTACAATGTAAAAGAGTGAACTTGTTTCATTTAGGGGACCTATGTGGTGTAGCGGTTAGCGCTGCTGACCGTGATATATTTACTGGCCGAATCCTGATTGCGGCAGTCGGTCCACAGTCAACCCAGCTGTTCATCCTCCCCACTCAAGGGGTTGGTCGTTAAAATGGATACCTGGCTTAGGCAAAGTATGTGTAGGTATATATACATATATATTTTATATATATATATATATATATATATATATATATATATATATATATATATATATATATAGAGATATATATATATATATATATATATATATATATATATATATATATATATATATATATATATATATATATATATATATATATATATATATATATATATCTTGAGGAGTTGGAGGCCGTTTATGGGAAACTCAGAAACACTACGAAGCAGACTTGGGGGCTAAAATGTCCCCAAAACCCTCCAAAAATAAAAAAGAAAAATAAACAAAAAGACGTAAAACATTTCTGGCCCAACTTGAGACGTGAAATAGAAGGACTGTTAGCCCCCAACTCCCGATGTCTTGTGGTGAGCCGGAAAGCAAAATGAAATTGAAGGAGCGAGGTGAAAGTCTGTTGAGATGGGATCAGATCCTAAACATTTTTGTGACGTGTGGCGGATCTACTCGTGCGGTTGAAATGTGGTAGGGTCTGTGGTGGCTGGCTGGCTGGCTGGGGAATTTTCCCCTGAGTTTCTAGGGGTTAGGAGGGAATTTTCCCCTGGAATTCCTATGAGGTGGGAGGGACTTTTCCCCTTGAGTTCCTAGGAGGTGGGAGGGACTTTTCCCCTTGAGTTCCTAGGAGGTGGGAGGGACTTTTCCCCTCGAGTTCCAAGGAGGTGGGAGGGATTTTCCCCTCGAGTTCCAAGGAGGTGGGAGGGACTTTTCCCGTTGAGTTCCTAGGAGGTGGGAGGGACTTTTCCCCTCGAGTTCCAAGGAGGTGGGAGGGATTTTCCCTTCGAGTTCCAAGGAGGTGGAAGGGACTTTTCCCCTCGAGTTCCTAGGAGGTGGGAGGGACTTTTCCCCTCGAGTTCCTAGGAGGTGAGAGGGACTTTTTCCCTCGAGTTCCTAGGAGGTGGGAGGGAATTTTCCCCTTGGGTCCCTAAGGAGTGGGAGGGAAATTTTTTTTCCCAGAGTTCCGAAGGGGTAGGATATTTCCCCCTTAGTTCCTAGGGGGTGGTAGAAAAATTTCCCCCCAAGTTCCTAAGGAATGGGGAGGAATTTTTTTCCCCCCTTAATTCCTAAGGAATGGGGAGGATTTTTTCCCCCTTAATTCCTAAGGAATGGGGAGGAATTTTTTCCCCTTAGTTCCTAAGGGGTGGGAGGGAATTTTCCGCCTAAGGAATGGGAGGGAATTCTCCCCCTGAATTTCCAGGGGTGGGAAGGGGGATTTCTCCCCCTGAATTTCCAGGGGTGGGAAGGGAAATTCCTCCCCCCCAATCCCAACCCCCCCAAGAAAGTTCCACGTGAAACTGACAAAGTTCAATTGAGTGAAAAGAAGAACACAGGGCAGGCAGCAGAATGGTCCACTGGGAGCTGTGATGATTTACGAGATGGAATGGCATCTGGGAACGTGTGTGTGTGTGTGTGTGTGTGTGTGTGTGAGGGGGGGGGGGGGGGCTGTACTGTGATGCTCTCTCTCTCTCTCTCTCTCTCTCTCTCTCTCTCTCTCTCTCCTTAACCCAACCCTCGACACGAGCCTGTCTCTCGTGGAAAAAAAAAAAAGATTGTTCCTGCGGTGAGCGTGACGCGCCAGGTCAGTACTCCCGTTACTCCTGGCTCCTGTTAGCATTTGCATGCATGAATATTCATACGGGATGTAGTACCGTATTTCATTTCATTCAAATTATGCAAATATCACTCTGTATTCATTACTGTATACACACATGAACAGATGCTTGCACAGACACACACACACACACACACACACACACACACACACACACACACACACACACACACACACACACACACAAACGCTTTTACATGAAGTTGTACTGACGTCATGCACACATTCTCCACCCAAACACCCACACAACATTCATATGCACAGACACACACACACACACACACACACACACACACACGTAAACATTCACACACACACACACAGATGCAGGAAAAGAAACACGTCCCAAGCAAGACTTCCTTTCTTCCCATCACCCCAGTCTTTGTTACATCTCACCCTCACCCCTCACTGAAGAAACAGATACGCCACACACAAAACCCATGCAGCCATCCACACTTACTACCCACCAAATCTACCACCGAATTCCGGTCGAACAAAGCCACACAAAAGACCTGGGCAAACCTACCAGCTCTATCCGAGACGCATCTAATGGCCACGAAGGATGGACTGGTACAATGTTTCAATCATAGCCATCCCCTCTCCTCTGCTCTGCTCACCCCCTCACACACACACACCCAGGGAAAGAGAGAGAGAGAGAGAGAGAGAGAGAGAGAGAGAGAGAGAGAGAGAGAGAGAGAGAGAGGAGCACCCTGGTGGTGTGCTTAAAGGCGACGCGCCCGTGGGGATGATCACTTGACCACAGCCCACGCCAGCCGTTGACACACTCACCCACCCATACCCAGTGTCCGTCCACAACACACAGACCACGACGATGAGCAGTGGGGCAACGTGGCCTCGTAACCTGCACCAGTCCACCCTGTAAGAGACAGCCTCTTCGAGGAGCAATGCTACTCCTCCAACGAGAAGATATCGTCTGCGACATCACTGTCCGCGAGTTTCGAGGCAACATCACTCATTTCGTGATAACGGATGGTCGAGCTGTGTGTATTTCGGTACCTCCGCTGAGAGAGCAGGAAGGCAGGTCCTGCCGTGTGTGTGTGTGTGTGTGTGTGTGTGTGTATGACACCAGGTCCCATCGCCTCCTCATGAAACTTGCGATTATACGCCACGATATCTCATGAGGATACGAGGCGATCTGGTGCGATATCAGACGCTCGGTACGAGTGTAAAAGTGGCATTTCGTCTTGGGAAGGGATCAGGAGGCGAGATGCAATATCCACGGGGAGGATGCGAGCGCAGAATGACACCATCCCCTCCCTCATGCCTGGGAAATTATCATGAGTTAGGAGGTGTTGAGTGGGAAGGAACCAGCCCAGGTAGCCTGGTCGACAAGCTCAATATCCGGCTTTGTGTGTCCTGCTTGTAATGCTTGTCTCGGTGTGTGTGTGTGTGTGTATATATATATATATATATATATATATATATATATATATATATATATATATATATATATATATATATATATACACACATCATCCCTGGTGAGCGTTCCTGACCGTGACGCATTCGTGGGCCGCCTAGGTTCGAACATGGCATAGGTTCGAATTGTGGTTCCGGCAGTCGGTCCACAGTCAACCCAGCTCTTCATCCGCTCCCTAGGGGGGTCTAGTCGATAAAACAGGTACTAAGCTCAGGCAAGGAGGATATATCATACACAGGGTTAATTAGGGCCTCTGTTTGCCCGTGCCGTCTCAACTAACATAAGAATAAATCATGGAAATGTTTTCATTTCCCTGAAAGAACGTCACAGTAGACAAGAGAATTTACCACCAAGTTTCCCTCCAGAGCCTGGACGTCTTTTTCTGCCCGAGGCCTCCTCCAACACCTCCCGTTTACTTTCGCAAGTTCAGACTCATTAGTCGACTTTGAGAAGTTATCAATATTCTGTCTCATAATTCTACGGTATATATACGCACATATACATATATATATATATATATATATATATATATATATATATATATATATATATATATATATATTTTTTTTTTTTTTCTTTTTTTTTGTCGCTGTCTCCCGCGTTTGCGAGGTAGCGCAAGGAAACAGACGAAAGAAATGGCCCAACCCACCCCCATACACATGTATATACATACGTCCACACACGCAAATATACATACCTACACAGCTTTCCATGGTTTACCCCAGACGCTTCACATGCCTTGATTCAATCCACTGACAGCACGTCAACCCCGGTATACCACATCGCTCCAATTCACTCTATTCTTTGCCCTCCTTTCACCCTCCTGCATGTTCAGGCCCCGATCACACAAAATCTTTTTCACTCCATCTTTCCACCTCCAATTTGGTCTCCCTCTTCTCCTCGTTCCCTCCACCTCCGACACATATATCCTCTTGGTCAATCTTTCCTCACTCATTCTCTCCATGTGACCAAACCATTTCAAAACACCCTCTTCTGCTCTCTCAACCACGCTCTTTTCATTTCCACACATCTCTCTTACCTTTACGTTACTTACTCGATCAAACCACCTCACCACGCATTGTCCTCAAACATCTCATTTCCAGCACATCCATCCTCCTGCGCACAACTCCATCCATAGTCCACGCCTCGCAACCATACAACATTGTTGGAACCACTAATCCTTCAAATATACCCATTTTTGCCCTCCGAGATAATGTTCTCGACTTCCACACATCCTTCAAGGCTCCCAGAATTTTTGCCCCCTCCCCCACCCTATGATCCACTTCCGCTTCCATGTTTCCATCCGCTGCCAGATCCACTCCCAGATATCTAAAACACTTCACTTCCTCCAGTTTTTCTCCATTCAAACTCACCTCCCAATTGACTTGACCCTCAACCCTACTGTACCTAATAACCTTGCTCTTATTCACATTTACACTTAACTTTCTTCTTTCACACACTTTACCAAACTCAGTCACCAGCTTCTGCAGTTTCTCACATGAATCAGCCACCAGCGCTGTATCATCAGCGAACAACAACTGACTCACTTCCCAAGCTCTCTCATCCCCAACAGACTTCATACTTGCCCCTCTTTCCAAAACTCTTGCATTCACCTCCCTAACAACCCCATCCATAAACAAATTAAATTAAACAACCATATATATATATATATATATATATATATATATATATATATATATATATATATATATATATATATATATATATATATATATATATATATATTTTCTTTCAAACTATTCGCCATTTCCCGCGTTAGCGAGGCAGCGTTAAGAACAGAGAACTGGGCCTTTGAGGGAATACCCTCACCTGGCCCCCTTCTCTGTTCCTTCTTTTGGAAAATTAAAAAAAGATAATGAGAGGGGAGGATTTCCAGCCCCCCGCTCCCTCCCCTTTTAGTCGCCTTATACGACACGCAGGGAATACGTGGGAAGTATTCTTTCTCCCCTATCCCCAGGGATATATATATATATATATATATATATATATATATATATATATATATATATATATATATATATATATATATTTTCCCTGGGGATAGGGGAGAAAGAATACTTCCCACGTATTCCCTGCGTGTCGTAGAAGGCGACTAAAAGGGAAGGGAGTGGGGGGCTGGAAATCCTCCCCTCTCGTTTTTTTTTCTTTTTTTTAATTTTCCAAAAGAAGGAACAGAGAAGAGGGCCAGGTGAGGATATTTCCTCAAAGGCCCAGTCCTCTGTTCTTAACGCTTACCTCGCTGTCGCGGGAAATGGCGGATAGTATGAAAAAAAAAAAAAAAAAAAAAAAATATATATATATATATATATATATATATATATATATATATATATATATATATATATATATATATATATATACATACATATATGTATATATATATATATCCTTACCTACATCGCTAGTGATGAACTGGTTTAGATTTAACTTAAGTCAGACATAAGAGGGATGTGCTTTGAACTCCCCTAAAGTCAGTATGACTTACGCACCTTAAGAGATATTTAAGTACCTTAACTCCTTGAGCAAGTGGATTAGATGGTTATGTACGATGACCATTCGCTTTGATCTAAATTTTAGGTAATCATGTTCCAGATCAACCATCATACCTCGGTGCTAAAAGTGTTGTACCCTCGACCATTGCAGTTCTTACTGTCTTGCTCATAGTTTGCATTGTCTTCCTCACAATTTGTATTGTCTTGTTCTCAATCTTCCTTGTCTTGCTCACAGTTTGTACTGTCTTGCTCACAATTTGTACTGTCTTGCTCTCAATCTTCCTTGTTTTGCTCACAGTTCCTTTTTCTTGCTCAATTCCTTGCTGTCTTGCTCACAATTCCTTGCTGTCTTGCTTACAATTCACTGCTATTTTGCTCACAATCACTGCTGTCTTGCTCACAATCACTGCTGTCTTGCTCACAATCATTGGCGTCTTACTCTAAATGTCTAACAACGTCTTACTCACACTTTTACAGTCTTTCTCACCGTTCTTACCGACTTGCTCACAATCCTTGCTGTCTTGCTCTCCTTGCTAACAATTCTCACCGTCTTGCTCAAAGTTTAAAGATTAAAACTTACATGATTTGCGTCAAATACTCAGCAGACCCACCCAACTGCACAGGATTCAAGGTTGAGACATTATTTCGAAGCTGTTCATATTGTTCATCTGTCACGAAAATGAGGAATACATAATAATGTGATGGAAGGATAACTTACGGACTGTAGTAAAGCCCAGAGGATTTATCCTTTATTATCAATGTTGTCTTTATTATTTTCATTCATTATATTATGATTGTCATTTCTCTACAAATGTGTGTCCTTTTTCTTGCCATTTCGTCCTTCAGTGCGCGTCAAGTCTTCCAGCATTTTGATGTGAAAACATCCAAACGTGTTGTTATGAAACAGGTGAGCTGTTTTCTCCTCTGGACAAGTCGTCCACCAAAGTCTTTTTTTCTTCAGTCGTCATTTCGTCCCATCTCCTGCCTCATCTTGTGTCAGATTGTACAGATGATATGCCCTTTTCTTTTCCACCCTCTCCTCTCCGGCGATCGTTCGATAGCGCATCTAAGCTAGCTATTCGTAAGGATATTCTCAACCCCAAAAACCCAATCCTCATTCTTTCGGAAATTTGTCCAACTAAACTTCTGGGATTAAGAGACAATTTATATACAGTGCATCTCCTCCTGCAGCAGTTCCCTTCAGGTCTCGCATCATGTCTCGCTCTTCGTCAGATATTATTTTGGTCATTGTTTTCGTGAGGTATCGGCTTTGTGTCTCACCATCCCTAAGGCTTGGCCAAACTCATGGCACGCGTTTGGCTTCGTCTACCCTAAAAGGAGTGACTTATATAGTACCTCCTCCTTCGTCGTCCCTGGAACTGTCTTTTTCCACAGTTCGTCCGGAAAGACTTCTAGTTATCCATGGACCACCACCTCCTCCTTCCCTCGCATTGTCTTTTATCACAATACGTCCGAAGACACTTCTAGTTATCCGTCTAGCTAGCGTCGATATTCCTCCTCTTTTTTAGCGACTAGTCCGGCCACGCACCTCCTCTTGAGGCAAGACAATTGGCATTTTCATCTTTTCCTTCGAGTACTTCGTTCAGCATCGCAACTTTTCTTGTGGCAGTCCATCCCGAATCGCATTCCCCATCTCCTTGCAGTCCATCCTGCATCGCATCTGCCCATCTTCTAGCAGTCCATTCTCCAATGCATCCCCCATCTCCTTGCAGTCCATCCAGCATCGCATCTGCCCATCTCCTTGCAGTCCATCCTGCATCGCATCTGCCCATCTCCTTGCAGTCCATCCTGCATCGCATCTGCCCATCTCCTTGCAGTCCATCCTGCATCGCATCTGCCCATCTTCTAGCAGTCCATTCTCCAATGCATCCCCCATCTCCTTGCAGTCCATCCTGCATCGCATCTGCCCATCTTCTAGCAGTCCATTCTCCAATGCATCCCCCATCTCCTTGCAGTCCATCCTGCATCGCATCTGCCCATCTTCTAGCAGTCCATTCTCCAATGCATCCCCCATCTCCTTGCAGTCCATCCAGCATCGCATCTGCCCATCTCCTTGCAGTCCATCCTGCATCGCATCTGCCCATCTCCTTGCAGTCCATCCTGCATCGCATCTGCCCATCTTCTAGCAGTCCATTCTCCAATGCATCCCCCATCTCCTTGCAGTCCATCCTGCATCGCATCTGCCCATCTTCTAGCAGTCCATTCTCCAATGCATCCCCCATCTCCTTGCAGTCCATCCTGCATCGCATCTGCCCATCTTCTAGCAGTCCATTCTCCAATGCATCCCCCATCTCCGTGCAGTCCATCCAGCATCGCATCTGCCCATCTCCTTGCAGTCCATCCTGCATCGCATCTGCCCATCTCCTTGCAGTCCATCCTGCATCGCATCTGCCCATCTCCTTGCAGTCCATCCTGCATCGCATCCCCCATCTCTTTGCAGTCCATCCTGCATCGCACCTGCCCATCTTCTTGCAGTCCATCCTGCATCGCATTTGCCCATCTTCTAGCAGTCCATCTTGCATCGCATCCCCCATCTCTTTGCAGTCCATCCTGCATCGCATCTGCCCATCTCCTTGCAGTCCATCCTGCATCGCATCTGCCCATCTTCTAGCAATCCATCCTGCATCGCATCTGCCCATCTTCTAGCAGTCCATCCTGCATCGCATCTGCCCATCTTCTAGCAATCCATCCTGCATCGCATCTGCCCATCTCTAGCAGTCCATCCTGCATCGCATCCTCCATCTCCTTGCAGTCCATCTTGCATCGCATCCCCCTATCTTCTAGCAGTCCACTCCCCAATGCATCCCCTCCTCCGGCATTTGCTCTTGCATCGCATCCCTCCTCCTCATTGCAATTGGTCCTGCATCGCCTTTCCTATAAGGGCGTGAGAAGCCTGGAAGCTTTATAAGAGTGTGCGCAATAAAGCTGCCCTTTGGTAAAGGAGGGAGGGTGTGGGTGGGAGGAGGGCGTCCAGTATTGAGCCAATAAGGTGCGCCTTGCACCACCTCCCCCTGAAGACTTCCAGCAGTGCCATCTCCCAAGAGGGTCACGAAGAGAGAGAGAGAGAGAGAGAGAGAGAGAGAGAGAGAGAGAGAGAGAGAGAGAGAGAGAGAGAGAGAGAGAGAGAGAGAGGTAAAGAAGGGAACGAAGAAAGATGAAAAAAAAGAGGAGAAAGAAGAAGAAGAAGAAGAGAAGAGTAAATGGAGAAAATATGAAGAAAAATATCTGACAAAAGGAAGAAAAGACTGAAAGCAAGCAAGAGAAATGGCTCGGGTCGGAAAGGAGAAACGAAAATAAGTCGAATAAGTGAAAGGGACGAAGGAGAGACAACAGGAGGAGACTGAAGGGAGGACACGAAATAAGAAAAAAAAAAAAGACAACGATGAATATAAAACAAGACGAGAAGGAAGAATAAAGCTGAAGAGAAAAGGGAGATAGATTGAAAATAACAGGAGAAAATTATGTAAAAGTGACAGAAGAAGGGCCTGGCAGATGGAGAAAATAAGGAAAAGGTACAAGAAGATGGATTAGAGAAGGTGGAATAGGAGGTGGTGGTGGAACAGGAGGTGATGGTGGAACAGGAGGCGATGGTGGAACAGGAGGCGATGGTGGAAGAGGAGGCGATGGTGGAAGTGGTGGAAGAGGAGGCGATGGTGGAAGAGGAGGCGATGGTGGAACAGGAGGCGATGGTGGAACAGGAGGCGATGGTGGAACAGGAGGCGATGGTGGAACAGGAGGTGATGCTGGAATAGGATGAGGAAGGCAAAAGACGAGAGGATCACAGATTGGAAATGGAAGGGAGGAAGACAGGTGACCTGGCTCCGAATACGTCACCTTTTTTTTTTTTTTTTACCAGATTTAGAGACATAGGATTTAAGCTTCTGACTGTAGATACAAAGAGGCAGAGTTGGTGAAAACCATATGCGAGGGTTTTCTAACCCCCACTCAAACCACACCGTCGCCGGGTTCCTATGGTTAACAGGATGTGGCACGGGGGTCATAAACACAGTGACGAAGAGACAACAGAATCTCTGGCCTAACTGTCTCGCCGAATTTATGTGAAAATGAGATAATCCTTCTGGGCGGTGAGCTAATTTCCCCTCCAGCCGTATTTATGAGGCGATCCGCAGGAAAAATGAGGAAGAAAAAATGAGATGCAGAGGGACATAAAACACCATAAGGCCTAATTTCACCGTCGACATATATATATATATATATATATATATATATATATATATATATATATATATATATATATATATATATATTCCTGGGGATAGGGGATTAAGAATACTTCCCACGTATTCCCTGCGTGTCGTAGAAGGCGACTAAAAGGGGAGGGAGCGGGGGGCTGGAAATCCTCCCCTCTCGTTTTTTTTTTTTAATTTTCCAAAAGAAGGAACAGAGGGGGCCAGGTGAGGATATTCCAAAAAAGGCCCAGTCCTCTGTTCTTAACGCTACCTCGCTAACGCGGCAAATGGCGAATAGTTTAAAAGAAAAGAATATATATATATATATATATATATATATATATATATATATATATATATATATATATATATATATATATATATATATATATATATATATTGACTATGAACGGAATTGTGAAAAGTGAGGCACTTAATAGTTCTAAAGAGATGACAAGGATGATGATTAAGAGATAAGAATGATAACAGAAGGAATAATGATAATAATAATAATAATAATGATAGCAATAATAATAATAATAATGCCAGTAACAACACTGGAATGATAAGATGATGAAGGAGAAGATGAGAAAGAAGAAAAACCGAAATTTAGTCTACTGGAAAACATAACTTCATGATGACTAAAAAATAAATCTGCTCGACACAAACTTGGGGAATTATTAGTTAACGAATATCTATTAGTTAACAAATATTTATTCAGACTGATTGATGAAGTCTCGTGTGTGTGTGTGTGTGTGTGTGTGTGTGTGTGTGTGTGTGTGTGTGTGTGTGTGTGTGCTTGTTTCATTTGGCTATTGCAAGATTAGATGGATCATAAAAATTTTCTTATTAGAAAACAAACATTGGTCGTGGTTTCAAATGTATTTCAAATTAGATTTTTTTTCCTTCACCCCACAGTCATGTACAAAGTTACATTAGTGTAATTGGAATTTGTAGCGAAGAGGTTAATAACCCTAAGATATAATTTTATAACAGGGAAATAAAATATTTCATAAAATCACGGGTAAAGAAAATTAAGAAAATAGTGAAAGGATTATATATATATATATATATATATATATATATATATATATATATATATATATATATATATATATACTTCACACGTATTCCCTGCGTGTCGTAAAAGGCGACTAAAAGGGGAGGGAGCGAGGGGGGCTGGAAATCCTCCCCTCTCATTATTTTTTTTAATTTTCCAAAAGAAGGAACAGAGAAGGGGGCCAGGTGAGGATATTCCTCAAAGGCCCAGTTCTCTGTTCTTAACGCTACCTCACTAACGCGGGAATTGGCGAATAGTTTGAAAGAAAAGATATACATATATATATATATATATATATATATATATATATATATATATATATATATATATATATATATATAATAACAGGAATACCATAAATACAGGGGAGAGAGAGAGAAAAAAAAATAAGAATAAGGTAGACTTCATCAGACTGATGACACAGACAAAAAAAAACTAAATATTCCTGATACACCATTAAAGAAAACGAACGAGAAAAAAAAAATATAAATGACACAACCATAGAATAAGAGCAAAGGATTCCGGTCCCCCTTGTGCGAACAAGACACCACAAGGGAGCGGAGCGGACGGTATGGAGAGAAGGGAGCGAGAGGGAGCGTAACCTGAAGCCTCCAAGAAGATGGAGAGGAGGGTATTATGGAAGACACGGGGAGGGGGGAAGATCGGAGGGTGGGAGGATACGGCTGTGGGGAGGGGGGGTTAAGATGGGTGCTCAGGGGGTCACATTACAATTTGATAGAGGAAGCAGCCAGGAGGAGCGGCAGGGGAAGAATAAGATAGGGTAAGGCGCACGAGCTGGAGGGAATATATATATATATATATATATATATATATATATATATATATATATATATATATATATATATATATATATATATATATATATATATTGGAGGTGAAATGGAGCGAAAAAGATGCTGAGTGATCGGTGCCTGAACATGCAGGAGGGTGAAAGGCGTGCAAGGAATAGAGTGAATTGGAACGATGTGATATACCAGAGTCGACGTGCTGTCAATGGATTGAACCAGGGCATGTGAAGCGTCTGGGGTAAACCATGGAAAGTTTTGTGGGGCCTGGATGTGGAAAGGGGGCTGTGGTTTCGGTGCATTATACACGACAGCTAGAGACTGAGTGTGAACGAATGTGGCCTTTTTTGTCTTTTTCTAGCGCTACCCCGCGCGTGTGCGGGGGAGGGAGGTGTCATTTTATGTGTGGCGGGGTGGCGACGGGAATGAATAAAGGCAGCAAGTATGAATTATGTACATGTGTACATATGTATATGTCTTTATGTATACATATGTATACGTTGAAATGTATAGGCATGTACATGTGCGCATGTGGACGTGTATGTATATACATATGTATGTAGGTGGGTTGGTCCATTCTTTCGTCTGTTTCCTTGCGCTACCTCGCTAACGCGGGAGACAGCGACAAAGCATAAAAAATAGTATAATATATATATATATATATATATATATATATATATATATATATATATATATATATATATATATATATATATATATATATATTGGAAGATAGATGAATACATAAATATACAGAGAGAGAGAGAGAGAGAGACAGATAGATAGATAGATAGATAGATAGACAGACATATAGATAGGTTGACAGCACAACTGAAAGTAATCGTCGCGTGTATTCACAGTTGCATCATCATCGTTCAGATAACAGGGTGAAAAAAAAAAAAAATAGTGAAGGATATAGGAACAAGTGGGGAAAATTTCGCTACCCAAATGTCAGTGACAATCATTTGACACATCAATGCTAATTCCCTTTCAGTATTCATGATTTTAAATGTATTTAGAATATGAAAAAAAAAAAAAATTCCGTGGTTATAAAAATATCATCTACACCATCTGTTCTATATATATACACACACACACACACACACATATATATATATATATATATATATATATATATATATATACTTCTTTTTTTCCCCGATTCTTGACTTAAATTGTATGCGATAAAGTGGGTTTATCGTCACCATTGTGGGAAAAGTGTAATATGAATTTGTATTTTATAGTATTTGCGATATTTTGGCACAATGACGTCAATTTCCATCCAGATTGCATTTTGTCTTTTTTTTTTTTAGGGAGGGAAGTGGTTTATAATAATGAAAAAAAAAAACGGACAGTGAACGGTCACAAATTGACTGATGAATATGGCACGTAAAATTTATGGAACTGATGATACGAAGAATTTAAACTTAGAATTATGGGAGATCTTGTCCCATTTTTTTTTCCTTTTTTCTTTAAGAATACCTACCTACCAACTTATATATATATATATATATATATATATATATATATATATATATATATATATATATATATATATATATATATATAGTGCTGTCAGTGGATTGAAGCAAGGCATGTGAAGCGTCTGGGGTAAACCATGGAAAGCTGTGTAGGTATGTATATTTGCGTGTGTGGACGTGTGTATGTACATGTGTATGGGGGGGGGGGGGGTTGGGCCATTTCTTTCGTCTGTTTCCTTGCGCTACCTCGCAAACGCGGGAGACAGCGACAAAAAAAAAAAAAAAAAAAAAAAAAAAAAAAAAATATATATAGTTTCATTTGAAATTATATTACGTATGGTAACGTACTGTTCCGGTGTTCGATTACACTATCCCTGTGTTGGTATTTATCTTAAATTCTTTTTAATTTCATCTTGAAGGCATTTATTATAATAATAAAAAAAAGCCTTTATTTCTCACCACTATTTTTCTTTCGGGTGAAGATCTTGGAATTCCTTCCCTTTCTCTCCTCGGAAAATTTATTGCCCAATTCCAGTAATACTTTGTGTATATATATATATATATATATATATATATATATATATATATATATATATATATATGTATATATATATATATATATATATATATATATATATATATATATATATATATATATATATATATATATATATATATACTTTATAATTGCTCATCTTTGTTTTAAGAATTCGAGAACTAAAATCCACAGAGTATTTACTGAATGGGATCTAAACCAGTGAAGGCCATGAGCATGGGATACCACGGACAACACAGTTAACATGAATGATCTCGCCGTTCTCCATTCTCCTCGGTCGTCCAGAAGGGAAAGGTGCCTTTTAAAAAATCATGGCTGATCATGACACCGGAGCCCTTCACTTGATATACTGCTTACGATAAAAAAGGAAGAAAATAATATTCGCCCAAGACCCCCGCTGGATTTCAGTGAAGTAATATCCCAAATATTATGTCAATAGACTTAATTTCTCTAATTTTGTAGTTGATAATGATATCGGCATACTGAACTTCCGTCTTCGTTGTTTACGTTCACTAGGTATAAAAATGGGGCAAGATAAAGCCCCAGCGGTACTCCATCGACCACTCATAACATTTCCCTTTACGAAAATGACTTAAGATTAATTCCTCTATCATCACCTTCGTCAATGGGGCTTTCTCTCGGTTCTCTCAGCCTTCTCTCGGGTCCTTTACTTACAGGAGTTCTCTCCTTCCCTCTATAACGTTAGTCTCCAAGGGCTCCAAATGGCAGGGTCATGAATCATTTCTCAGATGAGATCATCACACCGACCGATTTCTCCCTCCCTCCCTGACACACATGATCCTGAGAAGAGCTAATCGATTCCCAGACATAAGTAGGTCAAGACTAGGCAATACGTTCATACATCCTCAACCATCCAGATCGAAAATCAGTTCCCTTTTAGGATGATTCTCGTCCTCTCGACTGTCTTAAAGTCTCTCTCTCTCTCTCTCTCTCTCTCTCTCTCTCTCTCTCTCTCTCTCTCTCTCTCTCTCTCTCTCTCTCTCTCCATATGTGTGTGTGTGTGTTGTGTGTGTGTATATATGTGTGTGTATATGTGTGTGTGTGTTGTGTGTGTGTGTGTGTGTGTGTATGTGTGTGTGTATATGTGTGTCTGTGTGTGTATATGTGTGTGTATGTGTGTGTGTATCACGAGGACAACACATCAGACTATTTGATGCGAGAGTTTGAACCACAAGGGGATAAAAAAAAAGGAAAAGTCATAAAAGGCCATTTGATCCTCCTGATATATGAGGCGTGTTGCAGTTTCCAATTAATATCCCGATATAATTGGAAGAAAAACAACAAATGAATTCCCTCCCCCCCCCTCACAGCAAACTCGCGATCGCTCATTTCCCACACCTTTCAAATAATAACTCATTCTCTTCATTGAAATGGAGCTGTGATAGCCATACTTAAATCCTCTATTGATCTGCATTGCGTTATTGATATATATATATTCACTTTCTTCCCTATGCTGTCTGCTGTGGGGAGTGTGACACTCACTTGTGATAGGTGTGGTTAAGAGACGTTAGCTAACAAGTGGGTTGTAACAGTGAGGTTGTCGGTATTGTAGGTTGTAGCGTGTTTTTTGACAACACCACCCACCTTAGGTCTTGTAGGAGTACCTGCTAGTTGTAGCTCACTTTCTTCCCTATGTTGTCTGCTGTGGGGAGTGTGGCACTCACTGGTGATAGGTGTGGTTAAGAGACGTTAGCTAACAAGTGGGTTGTAACAGTGAGGTTGTCGGTATTGTAGGTTGTAGCGTGTGGTTTGACAACACCACCCACACCCCTTAGGTCTTGTTGGAGTACCTGTTCGTTGTAGTTGACATGGATAACGATTCCCCGACGACCGAAGCTGTATTCGGAGTGCTAATGGTTCGTTAGTGACCACACCACCCCCCTTCCCTTAAACCCAACCCACCTCCTCCTCCAACCTCCAGCCAATACCTGTTAGGGTCGCTAGCCAACGGAGCGGCTCAGACCACCTGAAGGGGAGGGAGGGGACGACGTGTCGTGTCACATGCTTTCCGTGTGGGAGGCGATCGTAGAACGTCGTCCAACGCTAGAACAACAACAACATAATTTTCTTGTCGTCCCGAGAGAGAGAGAGAGAGAGAGAGAGAGAGAGAGAGAGAGAGAGAGAGAGAGAGAGAGAGAGAGAGAGAGAGAGAGAGAGGATTGCACAGGGTGAAGTGTTTGTAGAAGGGCAGTGGGCAGATGGATCCATCGTTGAGACGTAGGGAGAGGTAGCAGGAGACATACGAAAAAAATTGGAAGAGACATTCAGGGTTGGGTGTTAGTTGGCAGGAGTCCGGGTAAGGGAAGATAGTGAGAGGAGGGAAAAAAAAAAAAAACGAGTAAATCAGGGAGGACCTCGGAGAAGGGAGAGAGAGAGAGAGAGAGAGAGAGAGAGAGAGAGAGAGAGAGAGAGAGAGAGAGAGAGAGAGAGAGAGAGAGAGAGAGAGAGAGACGTGCGAGGGAGAGATAAGAGGAAAACTTAACCAACGGAGGGAGAGCGAACGAAAGGTTGTCACTGAAGCGAGGAGATGGATGGCATTAGCAACCAAATGAATTACCCACATGCTATGTCTGATAAGAAAGACTGATACGATAACAGACTTTTATCGCCACTATCGGGTAAGATCAATAGCTTAACAAGGAAAACAGTATGACACTGAGAATTACAAGTTCCTCGACTGGGAAACTTTACAAGGTAAACCTTGAGCTACTGAGTAACATAGTTCCTTAGGGCTGATAAGTGAGACGAGAGGGATATAAAGTACAAGTTACGTAGGACCCTGCAGCAGAGCCATGAACTAGAAATGATATTAAGATCGACGAGTTGACTCAGAATAGAGATATGTTACGAGGTAACACGTCTAGTCTCACTGACAGCAGAGCAGACAGGACATTAATGATCTGAGTCAAAATGATGCAAGGAAAGTCTGGGGCATTAGGAAATCAGGTGTTGAGACGGGATGACACGAAAGATGGAAGAGTAAATGAGCATTAAACTGGATACATACTGACACAAGCTTCTGTTATCTCACTACCTCAGCAGAAGTAATGATGAAAAGCATTGTCAAAGAACATAGAAAAATAGTGTCAGAGTATTTTTTTTTTAAGGGCTAAGGAGATTAAAGAAGAAATACTGATGGTGGGGTGTTATACGAGCGAGAATAATGAAAGGTAATTTGACACTGTAATCCTCATTTTCACTCCCCTTCTAAACACCTTATATCAATGAGAGAGAAGAAATGCAACACCAAGGCTGATTTTACATAAGCAGTCCTTAAAAGTCTTCGAAGTTACGATGAAAATGAAATCCCTTGCAGGGAAGGATCACCATGGAAGCCTTCCTGGAAACAGAAAGACAGTCGCCCTTTTCTTTTGATAAGGTGAAATTTCCTGGAAAGCAACTGCGCCAGACAGGTGAGATTAATGAAACACCTCGACAGGTAAAATTAATGAAAAGATCTTGTTTGCACAAGTTAAGTTGATAAAAGAGTTTGTAAACTGGTAAGATCAAGAGGAGGAGGCTTGCAACTCCACCTTATCCTGCAGAAGTGCCTTTCATCCGTCTTGTTTGTGTGTGTGTGTGTGTGTGTGTTTGTGTGTGTGTGTGTGTGTGTGTGTGTGAGTGTGTCTGTCTGTCTGTCTTTCCAAAAGGAAATAAAATATGAGGCGAATTTTGACCATTTGTCCCAATTCTATCAGTTGTGCTCATAAAAGATAATATCAGCTTCTGACGAATGCAGATTGAATAGTTAAAGTACAATGATACTCGCCATACGGCCGGCAGCGCAGTGACTGCCCAAGTCGGCAGGACGCGGCGCGCTGCCTAGCGATCTCGTGGAAAGTCTTGTATGCTTCAGAGGGTAAGGGATGCGAAATCATCACCTCTGAGGCTTCCTAAGTAAAGTTAGGTTCCACATCAAACCTTTTTTTTTTTTTTGTTAATGGAAAAATTTCTTAGGAAGAAGACTGGAAGTTATCAAACAAAGAAATGGGGAAAAGATTTCGATACAATCTCTCGGAAGCAGAATGAAAATGAATGAAATACAATGAAATGAAAGATTATTTCACCGGTGAAATGCAAGATGGAAATGAATCTGACAGTCTCCCCTCCCCCCACCGCCCCCACCTCTCTCTCTCTCTCTCTCTCTCTCTCTCTCTCTCTCTCTCTCTCTCTCTCTCTCTCTCCCCTCTCTCTCTTCTACCCCCCCTCTCTCTCTACCCCCTCTCTCTCTACCCCTCTCTCTCTACTCTCTCTCTCTCTTCTCTCTCTCTCTCTCTCTCTCTCTCTCTCTCTCTCTCTCTCTCTCTCTCTCTCTCTCTCTCTCTCTCTCTCTCCCCCAGGTCAATGGATAAGACGACAACGAGGGTACGTATACACATCCCAAAATTCAAAACAATCGAAAATATACTCTCAATATTCGCATTACGTGACCCCCAGACTACTCACGCCCAGGGAAACCACAACAAATGTGAACCCAACACAAAAGCTTCTGGTTCTCTATATTCAACCTACTCAGCCCTAAGATAGGATAGCATTCTATATTCCAACACACATAGAGATTAGGATAGCATTCTATATTCCAATACACATAGAGATTAGGATAGTATTCTATATTCTATTATACATAGAGATTAGGATAGTATTCTATATTCTATTATACATAGAGATTAGGATAGTATTCTATATTCTATTATACATAGAGATTAGGATAGTATTCTATATTCTATTATACATAGAGATTAGGATAGTATTCTATATTCTATTATACATAGAGATTAGGATAGTATTCTATATTCTATTATACATAGAGATTAGGATAGTATTCTATATTCTATTATACATAGAGATTAGGATAGTATTCTATATTCTATTATACATAGAGATTAGGATAGTTTTCTATATTCTATTATACATAGATTTTAAGATAGTATTCTATATTCCATTATACATAGAATTTAGGATAGTATTCTATATTCTATTATACATAGAGATTTTCTGCGGAGAGAGGAGAAGAAGTCTTGGGTACGAGAGCTGAACATATGAACTTGAAAAAAAATTTTAGCTCTCTGAAAAAGAAAGAAAAAAAGAAAGGTAAATTGAATGAACCAAATCGAGCAAAAATTCCCTGGGGAATTCAGAGATAATATGGTAGGGCTGGACATGGACGAGTTGACAAGGTAAATGGCGAATATGCCGCTGATTTGCATCGGCCATGGTGGAGGAGGAAAGAGAGGAGCAAGGAATATTTTGAATTTGTGTTAGCGACGTCAAGGGCAAGATGGGAAAGAAAATATTATTCTTAATTTTTTTTTCTTCGTAATCTTTAAAAACCATCTGTTTACTTGCAAAAATATTCTTATCTTTTTTTTCTTCTTAATCTTAAAAAGATATTTTCTTTTACTTGAAAAAAAATATTCTTATCTTTTTTTTTCTTCTTAATCTTAAAAAGATATTTTCTTTTACTTGAAAAAAATATTCTTATCTTTTGTCTTCTTAGTCTTTAAAAGAATATCTTTTTTTACCGGTAAAAATTTTATCTTTTTTCTTCCTCTTAATCTTTAGAAGCATTTTGTTTTTACTTGCAATAATATCTTCTTTCTTCTTAATCTGTAAGAATTATTTTCTTTTACTTGTAAAAATAATCTTATCTTTTTTCTTAATCTTCAAAAATGTTTTCTTTTCACTTGAAAAAATATTCTGTTCTTTTTCTTCTTAATCTTTAAGAAATATAAGAAATATTTCCTTTTTACTTGCAAAAATATCTTTTTTCTTCTTAATCTAAAAAAATATTTTCTTTTTACTTGCAAAAATATCTTTTTTCTTCTTAATCTCAAAAAATATTTTCTTATTACTTGCAAAAATGTCTTACCTTTTTTCTTCTTCTTAATCTTAAATATTTTCTTTTTTCTTGTTTTTACAGTGAACCAAATTACCAAAAGCTGTTAGATGCCGTGGGTTCTCAAACAACGCACGAATAACAACAGTACTGCGAAATGGAACCGATGATTTCGTTTTGAAAGGTAGTTAAAAGACGTATCTGGCGAAATGCAAAGTGATGGCAAAGGAAATATAAATACACGAATCCCGACACAGGTCAGTGAATGCCTTATCCTGTCCTCACACATATATAACCAGGTAGTATTGTAAGCAGATTCGATTCCCTTTAGAGTTATCGCTGTAGATTTGTACACACGTATATGATATGCTTTTATTTTTATTTTATTTTTTTTCTTCAGTCTTGTCTATCCTACCCATCCGGATATGCGTCCGGATAATTATCCGTTATACTCATCCGTTTGTGTCCCCCTTCCGCCCATCTGTTCAGGTCAACCGGGAACGCTATACATTTCTCTCTCTCTCTCTCTCTCTCTCTCTCTCTCTCTCTCTCTCTCTCTCTCTCTCTCTCTCTCTCTCTCTCTCCGTTTTTGTCTTTCTCCGCATTTTCATCTCTCCCATTTTTTCTCCATCTCTCTCTCTCTCTCTCTCTCTCTCTCTCTCTCTCTCTCTCTCTCTCTCTCTCTCTCTCTCTCTCTCTCCTTCAGTGATTTCCCTACTACCAACCTAGAGTTCCAGGTCTCCTCTTTTTTCCCCCTGGAATTTTCCCCCTTCTACCCCCTCCCCCCTTCCCTCCAGCGCAAGCACATATTTCCCTAATATCATGGATGGAACACACGCACGCTTATCTTTTTCTTTCCCTCTCTCTCTCTCTCTCTCTCTCTCTCTCTCTCTCTCTCTCTCTCTCTCTCTCTCTCTCTCTCTCTCTCTCTCTCTCTCACCCTAGTTTCATTATATTAAAATCGTTCTTGAGTGAAATTTTTCTTTTATTCGTTTTGAAAAATTGTACATTTCTTTTCTGTATTTTTTTCTCTCCAAATATGCGTGGTTTACTCGATGAAAACAAAAAAATGTTTGGGCTCTTATGTAACCATTTTCCTTCGTGGAACAGTAGAGCTGTGGCATTGTTCTTTTGTTTCTTTATTTTCATCCATACATAACCTCTCTTATCTTCAAGGGCCAGGTCAAAAGACAACTGATAAACTCTGATTGATTTCTGAATATGAATATGTATATATGTATGTATGTATGTATGTGTGTGTGTGTGTGTGTGTGTGTGTGTGTGTGTGTGTGTGTGTGTGTGTGTGTGTGTAGCAACAGAAAACTCAGTCTTTAAGTTCAATGTATAAACGTTTATGATAAATACAATAATATACAATAAACATTTGCAAAAAAAAAAGGGTTTTCTTGTTCATTCGAATGTCTCGAGAGAGTATGGTATATCTCCAGGTTATACTTAGGGTATATAATGCTTTTGGACATACTTGCTATACCTCAGTGCGTTTGCAGTGTATACTTCAGCATCATATTTTCCAGTGATTTCTCTCTCGTGTGTTTATTCCGCGAGCGAGTCCACTGTGTTCGTTCAAGTGTCGTCTTGGTTTTCGTTGTAGAGGTTCAAGCGTCGTTTACGGTCGTCAGAAAAGTTTTTAAGTGTCGTCTTGGGTTGTCGTAAACGTTAGGGTGTCGTTCTAGGTCGTCACAAGCAAACGTTCAAGTGCCGTCTTGGGCCGTCACAAATGTTTGTGTCGTCTCGGCTCCTCAGAAACGTTTAAGTCTCGGTGTTCAAATGTCGTCTTCGGTCGTCACAAACGTTCAAGTGTCGTCTTGGGTCGTCAGAAACGTTTGTGTCCGTCTCGGCTCGTCAGAAACGTTCAAGTCTCAAACATTAAACTGTCGTCATCGGTCATCACAAACGTTCAACGGTCGTCTTGTATCATCACAAACGTTTGTGTCGTCTCAGCTCCTCAAATAAAAGAAAACGTTCAGGTCTCATCTCAAGGTCATCACATACCTTCGAATGTCGTCTCGGGTCTTCATAAACGTTGTACATCCCAAACCCTCGGCAACCCTGTTGTACAGGCCTAGTACTACATGTACATCCCAAACCCTCGGCGACCCTGTAGTACAGGCCTAGTACAACATGTACATCCCAAAACCTCAGCGACCCTGTAGCACAGGCCTAGTACAACAGGTTCATCCCAAACCCTCGGTGACCCTGTAGTACAGGCCTAGTACAACATGTACATCCCAAACCCTCGGCGACCTGTAGTACAGGCCTAGTACAACATGTACATCCCAAACCCTCGGCGACCCTGTAGTACAGGCCTAGTACAACATGTACATCCCAAACCCTCGGCGACCCTGTAGTACAGGCCTAGTACAACAGGTTCATCCCAAACCCTCGGCGACCCTGTAGTACAGGCCTAGTACAACATGTACATCCCAAAACCTCAGCGACCCTGTAGCACAGGCCTAGTACTACATGTACATCCCAAACCCTCGGTGACCCTGTTGTACAAACATAGCACATGTATTTCCCGGCAATAAAACACCAACTCTCGATGCTCGTATATTAGCCACATTACCGAACCTTCTCGCACAAGGGGACGAACAGGTTTCCATCTCACGAAATTCACACAACGAGCGAATGAATACATGAACAAACTCTATACATAAGGTTATTTACTATGTACCAGAAGCTAGAGAGAAAAGGAGGGACACGGAAAACGGCAAGAATATTTCAATAAATGTCTGAACACATGAACTGAAAAGTAGTAAGGTACATAATACCAAGACACACATCCCTCGTTGTTATCAAACGATATCTGATGTGTATCCTCAATTATTTAGCGTTCCCTCTCATTCCTCCTTTTTCTCTGACATCAGTTTGAAAAAAATAGCTAATTATCCTCAATCATTTAGCGTTCCCTCTCATTCCTCCTGTTCTTTGACATCAATTAAAAAAATGCTAATCATTTTATGTTTAGCGTTCCCTCTCATTCCTCCTTTTCTTTGACATCAGTTAGACCAAAAAAGCTAATCATTTTACGTGATATTTCGAAGATCCGTCTTGAATTCGGATGTGTGACCGTAGTAAATAATATTCAATAATGAAGGTGCTAGCTAGGCATGCGGCACAAGACAAGTGGGTCAATCGTGAGGCGGGTGTTGTCCCCCAAGGTAGAAGACAACTTACCTCCTCCTGTATTTCCAAAAAGGTAGATCGCCACTCATTTACGAAAGTCAAAAAAAGAACTGTGAAAGCCAGATAATGTTATCCACAGCGTGCTACAGCATTATCTACGGGTCTCTTTTTTTTACAGCATTTACTTTGGTCAATGTGCTTTCTCGGCAGTGAATGAACATATAGCATTCACTGAAGATGTATTATTCTTTATCTTAACATACGTTTCAGGTCACCTTATGCATTTCTCATCACAACAAAAACGACAGAACTTTGATGATGATGATGATGCATTGCTTCAAGGAAACATTTATGGAATCTCATAGGTCCTGAAGGGCTCGTAAGATATGCTTATTCTCTTGCTTAATAGCCTTTCGGGAGTGTATCGTAAAGACGTTACAGCATCTTGCCTTGGCAGATCTTCCAGAGAGAGAGAGAGAGAGAGAGAGAGAGAGACAGACAGACAGACAGACAGAGAGATGGGAGGAACAGAGAAAAGACAGACAGACAAAAGGACGGAGAGAGAGAGAGAGAGAGAGAGAGAGAGAGAGAGAGAGAGAGAGAGAGAGAGAGAGAGAGAGAGAGAGAGAGAGAGAGAGAGAGAGAGAGTAGGAAGAGAGACAAAGAGACAGGAGGACAGACACAGACAGACAGACAAAGAGGGATATCAAGCAACAGTTCTGACATCAGTCACCCACGACACGAAAAACGACATCCTGAGGCACAGAACACGACTCCCCATCCCCGGGTGTCAATCCCACATACCGGCACTTGGGCAAACTACCCATAATTCCCATATTGTTACCCATCATCCAACCCCAGCCTACCCTCAACCCAACCTAACCAAACCCCACTTTTCATCTACCCTCAGACACACCAAACCTCCTCCATTTTTTTCTTAAGGCAGAACCATAGTAAGTAATTACCCCTAATTCTCATATTGTTACCCATCATCCAATTCACATACCCTCAACCCCACACACACACACACACACACACACACCTCCGCAAATCGGTAGCGAGTAAAGACTTACCCACCTCCAACACCAGAACTATCTACCATCCGTGCGAGTCTTTGCTTACAAGTGGTGGTCGGGTGTGGTGGTCGGGTGTGGTGGTGGTCGGGCGTGGTGGTCGGGCGTGGTGGTAGTCGGGTGTGGTTGGTTTGTCGGCAAGACCCCGAGACGCGACGCGGGAGGGGTGGTCGGGGAAGCCATAAAGATGATTGCAAGTCCCACCAGGAGGCGAGATGATCCGGGCCAGCTGGTTAACTTTCTAACCTCCCACCCCAGTGTTGTTGGTGTCGACTCCAGGGTCGGGGAGACAGAGAGAGAGAGAGAGAGAGAGAGAGAGAGAGAGAGAGAGAGAGAGAGAGAGAGAGAGAGAGAGAGAGAGAGAGACTACCCCAAAAAAAGAAAAAGAATGTCCAAAGGCCAAGAAGGTGTACCGACACTGTTTGTGGGGAGGGGGGCGAGAGTTGGTTGTTACGTCACCAAGAGGGTCACATGACCTTAATGTTGTTTGTGGGGGGTATTAGTGAACACACGTATAGGTCCTCCTCGTGTGTGTGTGTGTGTGTGTGTGTGTGTGTGTGTGTGTGTGTGTGTGTGTAGACTGACATGAAGTGTTCTCCCTCAGACGCAGCCTCGCCTTCTGGCAGCAACATCGGAAGCGAGAAGTCACACACTGGACGAGGCTGTATCATCGAACGGTAATGAGGTACAGCCCCTTGGAGTACCCCTGTGCCTCCTCAAGTGAGCCCACGTCACCCTGTTCCTGCTTGGGGTATAGCATGAAAGCTACAAGAGACCTATAGATGGGGTCCTTGAGTTGCACAAGTACCAAGCTATCTATGTGTGTGTGTGTGTGTGTGTGTGTGTGTGTGTGTGTGTGTGTGTGTGTGTGTGTGTGTGTGTGTGTGTTATTGCTCAAAAAATGTAACATGTGTAACTTGTCCTTTCAAAACATCTATATATATATATATCTGGTAAAGTGACGTCAAGCAGTGAGAGGCACAGTCATAGGTGTTGCTTAGAGACATCAGAAGCTAACGTCGCTATTTCGTACTCGCTCCTTACAATCACTGGACTTTAAGCAGTTCGTTAATCCTTAGCAAGAATATCGTGACCTGGAAAATTGAGAAGAAAACAGAAAGGCACAGATCAAAGGGACGTCTAACACTGAAAAGTACGAAGAGATGAGACCCCTCACATCACTACCAGTTGAGTAACCGCTGGTGTACATTGTGACCTGGCAAATTGGTTCGCTGGATCAGTTCGAGACCATCCCCCTCCCCTCTCCGTCATTCGATATCCCGTACACTTACCCAAGGTGCTCTGAATTCAAGTGTGAAGTCTTTTTCCTTCTCTTTCTTCTATTTAGGGGAACAGCTTCATTACACACTGTCGGGGCCAAGCCTGAAAATTCCCCTTGGTTAGAATGTCAGAAAAGTGTGTGTGCGAGAGAGAGAGAGAGAGAGAGAGAGAGAGAGAGAGAGAGAGAGAGAGAGAGAGAGAGAGAGAGAGAGAGAATGCCAGACGCCAAGACCAGCGCATAACGCAGGGAAACCTACAGTTATTAACAATAAGCGAGTTAAAAAAGAAAAATGTTCCCATGATGCATAAGAAAGCGAGACTGTATGTCTATCAAGTGAAACCCATCAAGCCGTCTCCTACATATGCGTGAGGCAGACAGGGAAAAAGAGAAAAACGACAACAACGCGCAAACTCGAAAGCCAACTGAAGTGTTGGGTTACCACCTGCACAGCCTTCGTTTTCCCCTCCCCACAATACCCAGGGCCGGGGTAGTAGTATGGGTAATAAACACCTCCCTCCCACTCACCACATCCCCCTTCGTCACGACTCTTTATAAAACTTCGTGGACAACAGTGCATGCGGACACTGTCGTAAAAAAAATATGAGTGGCACTGAAAAATGTACGTCAAGATAATATAAGTAGAGACACAGTATCTCGGGGGTTCTTAATGATAAATGATATATGAAATAAGCAAAATTATGATATACAGGTACTAAGATCTTCTCTCTTAGTAAATTAAGATCAGAACTGATGAATCTATCGACGAGTAACATGATGCGACAAATAGATATATGGAAATCAACCTAATCATCATTATCTTTTTTCACTTCAGTCTCCTAATTCCCAATGATGATTAGAAATTTGTGTCGAGTAATGTGATAATTTTGCTTTCTTCCTGAGGGAATAAATAGGCGTATGTTACATTTTGCCATAACATTCTACACTTTTAAAGTTTCACCTAAATGTCACCAATACATAACCGTGTACAAGAGTGAACTATGGACCTCCGTGGTGTGGTGGTTAACGCTGCAGACCGTGATGCAATCACAGGCCGTCCAGGTTCGAGCCGGAATACGTTCGCATTCCGGTCGCGAAAGTCGGTCCACAGTCAACCCAACTGTTCGTCCACCCTCAGGTGTGAGTCGATACATTGGGGTGCCCGGTTTGTGGTAAGGAATATAGATAGATAGACAAACGGATAGATAGATACAGACAAACATAGATAGATAGATAGCTATGTAACCCCAGGAAGAGGAAGAAGAATTGGTAAGATTTTTTCTTTAACCTGAACAGGAAACACAAGAGCTCCAAAACATTTTGTGCAAAGGAGGAAAATGAAAAAAAAAAAAACATCACTGGGGAAGGGGTCTGTCCAGATGCACTGAGAGGAGAGTTGAAGGCACTATGTACCTGGTAGATCGGCAGATAAACAAGAGGTTAGCAGCGTCTTGCTGGACTATCCTCATCTAGCCAAGATGGAGAGTATAATCTCATATACCAAGGAGGACTTATGTACATTTAGAGACTTTATGGCCAATATCATTCTACCTGCAGGAGGAACTTAAGAGATATAGAGAACTTAAGGAGGATATGGAACTTAAGAGATGATGGGTGGGGGAGAAATATTGTTTCCCCAATATAGTCCACACAGAGACTGGTGGGTGTCGAGAAAGGATGGATGCCAGCGTTTCTCAAGGGGGCTGACGGCAGTACATTCGAACGAAGAAAGATAACACATATCTACTCATAAAAACCCCAAGGTACAATTTCTGTGAACGACTTCTCGTGTTAACCAAGACTTTTCTGAAGGTTCCCACGGCCCCAGTCTGAACTACTTCCAGTCGCAAGGAAAACTAGATTTCTTTGGTGTAAGACATTCTTTCACGAGACTGCAACTCCCAGTGATACGGTCTAGCCAAGGGTTCGGTAACGCCAGTTTATATAATATACATATATATATATATATATATTATATATATATATATATATATATATATATATATATATATATATATATATATATATATATATATACACTTATGTGTCCACGGAGATATGAAACACGATAAGTTCCCAAGTGCACTTTCGTGTAATAATCACATCATCAGGGGAGATACAAGAAAGAAATATATCACTCAGTTGATATACAACGAAGAGACGTAGCTAGGACGCCATTTGTTGTTATTGTGCTCCGCCTGCAGGACGTTACACAGCGAGTGAAAAGTCACCATTGGCGAGTACAGTCCCGTCCAAGAACTTCTTACTCTCTATAACTGTAATCACACACAGACACAGGACCTCTTCCATGAGCATTCCTGCAGCTCCCAGGCTGTGGTTTGAGATGGACACCTTTGTATTGAAAAGTCGCTCGATGCGAGTGTACTCCTTTTAGTCCACATGTTAAAGAGGTTGGTACGAAAACACAACAAAATTGCAGAAGTATTCCTGAGGAAAAGAAAATATCATCTACTTCAGAATGATAGAAAATGCCTTTTCGAAATCTTTTTCACCTATGGACGAAATCATTCCCCCCTCTCTCTCTCTCTCTCTCTCTCTCTCTCTCTCTCTCTCTCTCTCTCTCTCTCTCTCTCTCTCTCTGTATATATACAGTAACATTAAGAATACTACATCTAAAAACACTTAATTCTCTTCATACGCCAAACATTTTCTTACGAGCTGGGGAGGAGTAGAAGAGATAAAGAGCCTAATTCCTTTTTTTTTTCTCTCTCTCTAAAAACACACATCTCACCTGGGTCTGTCTGGCCCGGACGTCTCCCCTTCACAGCTCAAATGAGCAGTTGTTCAACCGCAAAGTTCCTCCACTTATGGTAATTCCAGGGGAGTCTCCGGGTCGTCAGGATTAGCATAGATTTAAACCCTCCTTTGATAACGTGGCGTTAGAACCCGTCTAGGAATAAAAGGCGACAATTGGTCGATGTATTCTTCAAGGCTGGTGATCAGGTGGATTGGAAAACCTCCTATGTGTGGCTACTGCAGCAATACCGTAAAATATATATATATATATATATTACAACTTTACGGTGGTGATACGAAAGGTGATCCACAGTGGAAACTTGTAAATAATAACCATGGGTTCAAATGAGATTTTTGTCAATGGTAACGAAGGATGAGTCATTGATTAAGACGGAATTTTTAGGGCAGATAAAAATCGTAAGAGAGTTTTGTGAAAGACGAGGTTAGACGCCGAATTCTGGTGGTGGGGGGGAAAAATGAAAAAAAAGCCACTTGATTACATTGTCCTGCTTGTAAAAGGAATTTGACTTGTTAAGGATTTCCGTTTTTGTTCGCCATCTCTTTTTTTTTTTTTTCCCTTTTTGCCTCCTCAGTCAAATTGAAAGTTTCAATGATTTCAAAAATTGTTTTTTGCTTTCAAATATATATATTTCTTTCGAAAATTGTCTTATTTTTTTCTTATATCAATTGTGAATATCTAATTCCACATACGTATTAGTTTAAGTGATGCTTTGTGTCAAAGTGGTCTATTCCTTTTCTTCAAATTTTCTCATATCAAAATTCAGAATTAGAAATAGATAATAGACATCAGGGCAAGTACTTAACCTCAAGGCACTAAGGCGGGGAGTCCCACTTTAACTCACCTCTTCCTCACCTCTCGAGCCTGAGCCATTATGGCACTTTTCATTCCTCCAAACTCAAAATTCCTCCAAAATTCTTAATTTCTTCCCGTCCAACGCAGGTACCCCAGCCAATTTTAGGAATTTAAACTCCATCTCCACTCGCTTTTAGCAGATGCCTCTAATTACCTCTTGTCCTCTTGCTCATGTCATAATGATTATTTTCCTTTCCTCTTTTTCGCTGGAGAGTTTATTCAATCTTTCGTTTTTTTTTTTCCTCTCATTCTACCTCCCCGTACCATTATCAGCCCCATTATCTTCTCACTTATCATAATAAGTTCAATACAACTATTCCCTCATTCATCCAAATGTCTTTCAATATCTTCTAAATTGAAGAAATTAATAAGAATAATATTTCAAATAAGTCAATGAAAATGACATTCAAGTCATTCGACAAAAATAACTCCACCTCTTCTGAACTATTTGTTATTCCATACATTCTAAGTTCACGACCATCGAGCACAAATTGACCCTGCAGACACCAAATGGTAAAGCAAAAAGATCGTTTACGACTTAGATTCGTCGAGGCGAGAAACAGCTGGTGGGTTATCAGCACAGACGATGAATCTCAAATGGTGGTAACACACACACTTAATGAAGGCTTATGATTGGAAAAATGTTGTTTTATGTCTTCGTCCTCTGTATGTAGATGATATGTAGCTTCAGGCCATATCTATTCATCTGTCTTCAAAGCATATATATATATATATATATATATATATATATATATATATATATATATATATATATATATATATATATATATATATATAGATATATATATAATATATGGGAGCGGGGGGCTGGAAATCCTCCCCTCTCATTTTTCTTTTTTTTTTCCAAAAGAAGGAACAGAGAAGGGGGTCAGGTGAGGATATTCCCTCAAAGGCCCAGTCCTCTGTTCTTAACGCTACCTCGCTATCGCGGGAAATGGCGAATAGTATAAAAATATATATATATATATATATATATATATATATATATATATATATATATATATATATATATATATATATATATATATATATCATATATATATATGTATTATATATATATATATATATATATATATAATATCTTTGATAACAGAGTTGAAGTGCGAGTTACGAGAGAGAGAGAGAGAGAGAGAGAGAGAGAGAGAGAGAGAGAGAGAGAGAGAGAGAGAGAGAGAGAGAGAGAGAGAGAGAGAGACTGGGGAGAGTCTGTGAACGACGCCTCAAGCGCAAACACACGAAGTCCGAGACAAGAGATAGAGGGAGACAGCGAGAGAGAGACACACAGGGACATCTGGCCAGATCTCATTTCAACCACGGTAATATCCCGTTTAACGGTGATAACATAATTACCTCCTCCTCCTCTAACTCTCTACCTCTCGTCCATTTCTTAATTTTCTACAAACCATCTCATTCGACAACCCATTACTGCTAAATAATGGGTTACTGATGGGTTAATGGGCTGTCTTTTTATTCTTTTTTTTCCCCTATTTGAAGTTTAAATCCTGGCTTCTTTAGATGAAGCGGTTCTCTGCCACGTTTTCAGTCTAGCGGGGTAGCAGCGCCAGGAATGGATGAAGGCAATCAAGTATGAACATATCCATGTATATAAATGTATATGCCTGTGTATATATCATCTATATATTTGTGCACGTATGGGCCATTCTGTTTCCTGGCGCTACCTCGCTGCCGCGGGGAGCGGGAATCAAGTATAATACATGAATAATGAATATATATCGCATGATGGATCAAAGGACATTCACCCTTACTGATATTCTTAGATTACACGTAACTTTCATTCTAAGCGGCTGATTGCTAGTTAGAACAGGGTCATAGTTCAACTTCTTACTAGAATTCTGCGTTATTTTTTTTGCGTATATTGCCATTAATCAGAGCCGGAAAGTATGGTTGATGGGAAACTTGTGTATAATCATACATTTTTTTCTTTTTCTTTTCATACTATTCGCCATTTCCCGCATTAGTGAGGTAGCGTTAAGAACAGAGGACTGGACCTTTGAGGGAATATCCTCACCTGGCCCCCTTCTCTGTCCCTTCTTTTGGAAAATTAAAAATATATATATATATTACATACACACACACACACACACACACACACACACACACACACACACACAAACGGGCCCACGTGTTCTAGTATCTAACATTACTGACCATGAGTGACCAACAACCTGCAAGCGTTGGAATCATAGGTGCACCAACGGCCCACACCCAACCCAGGTGTTCATCCTTCCTTCAAGGCGGGTCGATTAATGTTGCCTGGCCTAGTGCGTGCGTGCGTGCGTGTGTGTGTGTGTGTGTGTGTGTGTGTGTGTGTGTGTGTGTGTGTGTGTGTGTGTGTGTGTGTGTAGACAAAGAAGTAAAGGTATGATATAAACACAGATGATTAAGAGACGGGGTAACACGACTCTCTCCCTCCCCATAACACACACATATCAATCACCAAACCACACACACACCGTAACGAGAGAGGATCCATCTTATTCCTCCTCTTGTAATAAAAGGTTCTGACCGTATCTGAGTGAGACTTAATGTACCGCCCAATAGCCAACTCCGTTGGCCTTCCCCCTTTATACCATTAACTCGCCCATATGAGACCAATAATCAATCTTTATACCTTTTTACCTTCATAAACCAGAGACCCTCCCCAGGCGCCATTTCACTCCTTATTTCTCAAGACAGAATAAGACGTTGGGGCCCAAATCCTCCGAGGGCAGAGCCTCTCTCTCTCTCTCTCTCTCTCTCTCTCTCTCTCTCTCTCTCTCTCTCTCTCTCTCTCTCTCTCTCTCTCTCTCCCTCTCTCTTTCTTGGCACGTGAAGAATTTACTGTCACTTAATAGACCGGAGTTCGTAGGCAGATCAATAGCGGATTTTAAAAATCTGTCGAAGCATTAAATCTTTCCGGAGACGGGAGGAGGAGGAGGAGGAGGAGGAGGCGGTGGGAGAGGAGAAGGAAGATGTGGGAGAGGAGGGAGGAGGAAGAGGAGGAGGACGTGATAGGAGGAGGAAAAAAAAAAGGATATAAGAGGAGGAGGTGTCTTAATTTGCACTTGTCCTTCAACAGCATTTTCGTACCATTCCAGAAGATCGTGGAGGTTGTTGAGTTCGTTGAGAGTAAAATAAATAAAAAAAAATCTGATCACTTTTGTAAGGTCACTGCGAAGTCTACGCCACCTTAGCTTTCTTTTCGTGTGGTAGATTTCCGACCAGAAGGTGGGAGGGAACAGGAGGAAGGAGGGCATAAGTTGTACTGCCTGTGTTTGAGTTTGGTCTAGTTTTGCCTCAATCATCTTTGTAGTTCTGGAGACCTTTCATAGTTTGGTCTTATCAGAACATTAGAAAGACTCTTAATTGCTTCCAAAACATCTCTTGAGACACTTCCCCTTGTTTCAATTCTCGAATGTTTGATGGCCATTCTTCGTATTCCTCTCTCTACATCTACTTCCAGTTTATGCCGTCGGCCATCTGTTTCGCCACTCGCTAGTTTGCTAATACCCCGATCATCGACCAACCCTCGAGGCGAAGAGGAAGACCTAGATTGAAGGTGAGGCAACTAGCTGGAACTTAGGATCTCTCTTCTCTCAATTATTGCACAGTCTCGTTGCGTGCGCAAAACTTTACCTCCTCGTCATATAACCTAAGCAGAGTTAGATTTCTTACAGACGAGGACTAATTAGAGATCATTAATGTACATTATAAAGAGAACAGGGCCAAGGACACAGCCCTGTGGAACACCAACACGTCGCGATCAGACGGTGGAAGGCCCTCACCTTTCAATTCCGCCCGTCGGGTTCGACCGGTGAGGGATGGGTAAATAGATATTGAGAGAGAGAAAGGGGAAGGTACAGAATGTGTGAAGTAAGTCAGAGAGAGAGAGAGAGAGAGAGAGAGAGAGAGAGAGAGAGAGAGAGAGAGAGAGAGAGAGAGAGAGAGAGAGAGAGAGAGAGGGTGAGTGAGTTTGTGGGTATAATTTATTGCCCAGCTGTTCCTGATGGCCGATGCTGTGGGGAGGGAGGGGAGGGAAGGAGAGGAGGGAGGGGACGAAGGCCAGCTGTGTAGATCTGGAAACCTTCCACCATCGGTGGCGGTCAATATACAGGCCGACCGGCCGAGGGGAGGGGTGACATTTCTCTGTATTAATGCCTCGGCCAAACACTGAGGAAGAGGTGGGGGGGAAAACAAGAGAGGGAGACTTAATGTTCCTTCTTCTTCATCTTCTAATTCACTGGGTATTGTTTCCTTATCTTCAGGGTCTTTTCTGCCGTTTCCTCCTTCTTCTTCTTCGTCTCTTTCTTCTTTTCATATCTTCTTTCTCTCTTTTCCTTCTTCCCTCTTGTTCTCTTTTATCCTCTTTAAGACGACACTCACCGAATTTTAGGACTGCACTCACTGAATTGCATAGTCTGTTTTCTAATTGCGAATCTAACAGACAGAATCCTAGCCTACTGTTTATAAGAGGGAGAGAAAGAGATGGATTACTGAAAGTAAAGACAGACAGACACACAGGCATAAATAGACAGATAGATAGACAGATTAGGCGAATGGACAGATAGACATCGTAGTGGATCGATGTTCTCCTTTCAAGTACCAAAGTAGATATCTTACTTTTTGACCACTCCATTGACGTACAATACTCACCCACCCTTCGGTATATATATATTATATATATATTATATATATATATAATTATATATATATATATATATATATATATATTATATATATATATAAAATATATATATTTATATATAATTTATATATATAATATAATATATACATATATATTAATTATATATATATATATATATATATATAAATACCACAACTGCCAAACCTTCTATAACAGCCGGACTCTTGGAAATAAATCAAATGCACTCCACCTTCCACTCGAGTCCTGGTGGAATCGGTCCCGACATGAGCAATGGCGATCCCTCCCTCCCAATGAGCAACTGGGCGACTCCCTCCCTCCCAATGAGCAACTGGGCGACTCCCTCCCTCCCAATGAGCAACTGGGCGACTCCCTCCCTCCCAATGAGCAGGTGGGCGACTCCCTCCCTCCCACTGAGCAAGTGGGCGACTCCCTCCCTCCCAATGAGCAACTGGGCGACTCCCTCCCTCCCAATGAGCAACTGGGCGACTCCCTCCCTCCCACTGAGCAAGTGGGCGACTCCCTCCCTCCCACTGAGCAAGTGGGCGACTCCCTCCCTCCCACTGAGCAAGTGGGCGACTCCCTCCCTCCCACTGAGCAAGTGGGCGACTCCCTCCCTCCCACTGAGCAAGTGGGCGACTCCCTCCCTCCCACTGAGCAAGTGGGCGACTCCCTCCCTCCCACTGAGCAACTGGGCGACTCCCTCCCTCCCACTGAGCAAGTGGGCGACTCCCTCCCTCCCACTGAGCAAGTGGGCGACTCCCTCCCTCCCACTGAGCAAGTGGGCGACTCCCTCCCTCCCACTGAACAAGTGGGCGACTCCCTCCCTCCCACTGAGCAAGTGGGCGACTCCCTCCCTCCCACTGAGCAAGTGGGCGACTCCCTCCCTCCCACTGAACAAGTGGGCGACTCCCTCCCTCCCACTGAGCAAGTGGGCGACTCCCTTCCTCACATATAACACCAACATACGGCGCTACCACACTCACAGCACTAACGAAGTAGGTGACCCACCCCGCCGCCACCAATCTCTCTCTCTCTCTCTCTCTCTCTCTCTCTCTCTCTCTCTCTCTCTCTCTCTCTCTCTCTCTCTCTCTCTCCTTCTCGCCAGCGTACGGCTCAAGGTAACGATCTCGGAGACTCGGAAATCATCTCATGTCGTAAATCATGGAGGAAACCTCACCCACGACAAGTTGCCAATAATTTATCCCAGAGACACCGGCCGTCTTATCGTGCCAGGAAAAAAAAGAAAAAAAAACTTCATTGATTTATTGCCAGCTCGTAAAACTGGTGTTGGTCGCTGGGAAGGCAGGATCTCTCTCTCTCTCTCTCTCTCTCTCTCTCTCTCTCTCTCTCTCTCTCTCTCTCTCTCTCTCTCTCTCTCTCTCTCACTGGTGTTGGTCGTTGGGAAGGCAGGATCTCTCTCTCTCTCTCTCTCTCTCTCTCTCTCTCTCTCTCTCTCTCTCTCTCTCTCTCTCTCTCTCTCTCTCTCCACATGAGACACTTCAATCCTTTTTTTCATCTTTTTTTCTTCTTCTAACTAAATCCACACATCATGGTGCCTAACAAAGCCCCTGCTATTAGCTAGATAAAAACGGAGAGTGGCTGGACCAGACAGATAACAATTTCAACTTCAGTAGGAAATCGTAAGGTCTGGCCTTGGAGCAGTATTATAACTTATGATTTGACTTCTGAGCTAAGTATAATTACAGATTAATTTCTAGGCAGTTGATTACTATGGCTATAATGTTACAAGTCGTGAGACAACACGTAGATAACACAGTCCAAGTTTAAAATGGGTATGAAAATATTTCTGCTTAGTAAGCTCTAATCTTAAGATCAATTTAGCAGATAAACCCATAGCAGATTCTGGCCCTCCAGGCATTCATCATCTCGCATTTTTTTTTTAATGTTGGAGAACGGCGTAATGGCATTCGTCATGGATAAAACCACTCGCTTAGCTATTTTTCCTCTTCGTACTTCCTATATTGCTAGTAAAAAAAAAAAAAAAAACTTTCCACTCTGGAATGGTATTTTCTCCCAGCAGCCAGCAATCTCATCCTTGCCAAGGAAATGGAAGAATAATCAGCACCTGTGAATGGGGGTTAGTCATCGTGCGTTCGCCAACATCCTTGACTTTTTCTTGAGGCAGGGGAACAGACGGAATATACAAACTGATATCCTTCTGACCTCCAAGCGTTCGATAATACTTCACATTACATTTCGTTATGACGTGATTTCAAGTAGCAAATGAACGAATAACATTTCGTTATGACGTGATTTCAAGTAGCAAATGAACGAATAACAGACACTGAAAACTGGATAGGTCTTTGAAATCAGCGGTGCCCTAACTTTCTTTCGTTCACGGGACTTTGGCTGCATCTTGGCTTATCTACCTCTGCTTTACTGGCTTTTGAAATGACGAATGGCTTAGCCTTACGCAAGCCAGGGTAGGGTTAAAGAGATCGACTGATCCCCCACACTATCTCTTGCACATCATCTTGGACAGTCTTCCGTGTGATCAAACTTTAGCTTTACTTTCCAGTGACTCTTTTCCGGGACTAATGTGGGCGTTTAAAACCACTTTCCTCAAAGGCTCTGAAAGCTCAAGCTTTTAGAACAGACAAGAGATTTGAGAAGGTACAGGAGAAAAATTTTGGTGTGTGTGTGTGTGTGTATGTCTGTGTGCGTGTGTGTGTGTGCAGCCAGAGAGGAAAGACAGCTTTGAGATCGTTCCAAACACTCGCCTCTTTTCCATATCGACAAATCCATCGCCATTCTCAAACACTTTTAGAAACGCTGCTTTTAACGTTATCAGCTTCACTGTAATCTCAGAGAAAGAGTGGGGTGGTGCGGGGTTCGTAAAGATTAATGTTTGCCAAATAGCAAAAGGCTGGCGATATATCTCTATCAACGTGTCATGAAGAGCCTTTGCCCAAGCAACTCTCTCCTCCTTGCTGATCTCCGTGCATTTCATATTCACCATAAACATACTTGCCCTCTACACCTCTATATGATAACATCCTCGTCCAATTCACTCCTCTACGACAACACATTTGCCTCCATCACCTCTATAGGAAAACATCCTTGTTCCTCTCATTCCTATATGATAACACATTTACCCCCTTTACCTCTATATGATAACATCCCCGTCCCCTTCACTCCTGTATGATAACTGTCCCCTGCATTACTCTATAACAAACTTGTCTCTTTCGCTCCTGTATGATAATTCTCGCCTACATTCTTGTATGATAACACAACTGTCCCCTGCCTTCTGTGGGATAACACACCCGTCTCCTACCTATGATAACACAATTTTCCCCTGAATTTCTGTATGATAACACAAGTATCCAGTTGTATCCCTTATACGATAACACAATTCTCTCCTACACTTCTACTCTTCTCCTACATAACCTTTACAATAATAACCTTTGGCCCTTATGATAACTCGCTCTCCCTCACCCTCGCTACTCCAACACACACTTTGTCTCCCTATTCCCCTCTCCCTCACGCCCCCTCCGCCTCATTCATATACACTCACACGGTCATATATCAACACCCGTCCTTTCATACAGGCCAGAAATTCACCCTCGAGTATTTCAACCTCTCTCTCTCTCTCTCTCTCTCTCTCTCTCTCTCTCTCTCTCTCTCTCTCTCTCTCTCTCTCTCTCTCTCTCTCTCTCTCTCTCTCCGATCCTATCCTATTCTTCGACTGCTTTTCAGGGAACTGCATCTCTTATATTCCTTTTTCTTTAAGTCGTGTTAAGGCCAGACTAGACCAGACCTTGGGGGTCTGTGTGGTCTGTGTTGCTCTATGGAACTCGAGTGACTCAATCGCTCACTCGCTCATTTTATCATCACTTCGTCTTTTTCTCATTTTTTTCTTAATACCTACTCAAACATTCCGGCCATAGCGACGGCAGCCTCAAGAGCGGATGAAGTAGTGAACTTTCGAAGAAAAAAAAAAATGATTCTTTGGTTCCCCTTTTTCTTCTTCCTCTTCTTCCTCTCCGCGTTCTTATAAAGTGATAATACATGATGATAGGATGTCCAGCCTCTCCTGTCATTTTCTTACCCCATAACAAGTAGCCTCTTACGACGAACCAAGTCTTACGTGGGTTAGAATTCAGTATGCATGCCTCAGCACCTTTCCATGCCACTGTCCCTCATCAGTACCTACGTTTTCCTTCAATTCATGTGTTTATCATGAGGTTTGATCTTCGAAGATTCTGTAGCCACTCATATAAACCTACAGGTCCTTATCTCTATTGTCTTTCAGCTTTCATTTGGCTTCCTCATTTCTCTTTTCAGTACTGTCACTAACCGTTCTGCACTTAGCAACTACGCAAATGGAGCGGGGTTCGAATCCTTGCAGCTGAAGGGTATAATGTGACGTATGTATACAAATATCTTGATTTCAATACTATTGCAACTACTGCATCAATAATATTCTCAATGAACCTACTGCAATTACACCTTTACACTAATGTACTCTACCATATTTTCCTACCATTATCCAGTATGTAAGCTAATTTCCCCTCTCATTTCCAGCTCTCACAAACTCCTTAAAAAAAAAAAAATGAATTAAATCTATACAACACTATCCGTCAATTCTCTCTCTCTCTCTCTCTCTCTCTCTCTCTCTCTCTCTCTCTCTCTCTCTCTCTCTCTCTCTCTCTCCTCTCTCTCTCTCTCTCCTCGTCTCCCTTGTACAGTACGAAACCTAAAATAGATTCATCATCCTCTCTTCGAACTCTGCTCTTCACTCCCGAGTCCTCATTTTCCACGCACTTGCCCTAGATACGAACACTCTCTCTCTCTCTCTCTCTCTCTCTCTCTCTCTCTCTCTCTCTCTCTCTCTCTCTCTCTCTCTCTCTCTCTCTCTCTCCTGTCTGTACATGTTCTGTTCTCTAAATAGTTAACGAACTTACAAGGGATGTCGTTCGACCTGTACACTCCCATGATGGGGGGGAGGCAACACTACCCAAGTTCGAAAACACCCATTTTCTTTCTCTCTCTTTTTTCTTCGTCCCAAAAAAGCTTTTCTTTTTTTTTTCCTTCGCTTTGAGTTCTCGCGGACTCGTCGCGAACCAGCGGTACCAACGGTATTGTCCAAGCCTCACTCACGCTCTTTTGACACTGCTCTGGATTTGTATGATTGTCCTCGACTTCAGTGGCATCGAAGGTCCACATAAACGTATATAGTTCAGAACACAGACACAGACACACACACACACAAACACACACACACACACACACACACACACACATGGCCCTTCGTAGTGTGGTGTAGCGGTTACTATTGCCAGGGTAAAAGAAAAAATCTCCCCTGTTACACATAAATTGTTTTCACACACACACACACACACACACACACACACACACACAGTATCAATATTGTTATTAGCATCAATGGTATTATTTCTAATCATCATTACCTAGTCATTGTAACAATTATCATCACTATTATTTCTGTCACTACAATCTTTACACTGGTCAATCAATTTCAACTTATGTCGACTTTATGGAGAGCAGCAATGTTTTTTTTTATACAAGTTACTAAATGGGTTCTTCACTAACGTCACTTACGTTTTCATGAAAATATTGTGGGTGGGACTGAAGAAAATCAATCTTAAGAGACACTACGTGCATCTAGCAGCTCGGTTTAGTTTTCAACTTTCTTGTTGCCTGGGAATCGTGGCCAAACATATTGTAAAAGACATGGCAGAATCTCAGGTCTTCGGGCCCAGGACGTTTTTTTTTTTTTTGCCTCAAACGCTTCATTGTGCGAATCCCTTCTCCTATTTGTGGACCTACAAAATAAAAATTTCTTGCCTTCACCCTTTCAGCGCTGGTGCTGGAGGATGTGAAAATAAAAAATTCCTTCCCCAGAGACATCTAACAAATACTCCCTTATTCCTTTCATCGCTGGTGTTGAGGAGAGAGAGAGAGAGAGAGAGAGAGAGAGAGAGAGAGAGAGAGAGAGAGAGAGAGAGAGAGAGAGAGAGAATTCTCTTCCGCACAGACATCTAACAAACACCCATTATTCCTTCTCTGACCAAAACTCTTAACTCTATTATACCTAACGTGATGTGGAGTGGAGTCAAAGGCGAAATAAAGGATCCACTTGTTTCCCCCAAAAGCTTTTTTGTATGTAGAGTTTCCTCGTTGCATGACTGACCGCACCACAACAACAAGCAGAGGAAAGAAGTAGTATTGTTTTGTCAAATGACACTGGCTTTTCGTCTAATGTTGACCTAAACTGCCTGTAATTACCAATTTGCAATTACCTCTTTGTGTCGTGTGATGGAAGGGAGTTTGACACTCATGAGGCCTACATATGTTGACCTGTGTGTGTGTGTGTGTGTGTGTGTGTGTGTGTGTTTGTGTGTGTGTGTGTACACGATTGTCTTTTAGACTTCTTCTCGGCTCTAGGTCAAGTTTCGAGCCAATATCAGCTCCGTATTTCAGTCACATTCAGCAGTGGCGCTCCACAGTTACTCACACGAAGCAATCAGACAACTGAACCACCTCCACTGTGGCTACCCTTCAGTGTCTGTGTGTGTGTGTGTCGACCGAAAATCAAAGACTTATAACAAGTAGGGGAACGAGTCGTTTCTCTCTCTCTCTCTCTCTCTCTCTCTCTCTCTCTCTCTCTCTCTCTCTCTCTCTCTCTCTCTCTCTCTCTCACAGAGCTCGTCCATCTACACTGCTGACGCAGAACACCAGACAGACACGCTGTGAAGCATATACACCACAGGCACTATATCCTGGGCTCTTGAATACAACAAAAAAAATATTTTAGAAAAAAAATATATGAACGTCGGCGCAATCCAAAGCAGCGTCCAGCTTCGAAAATAGCTACCTCTCCTCCACCTGCAAGGACTGGAAGAGGATATGACTGTCGGTCTCCAAGTAAGAAATATCTTTTCGCCTGTCTCTCTCTGTGTGAGGCAGGGAAGAGGGCGAGTGTGGAGATCAAGGCGTCGGAGAATTATTATGTTGCCAGGGAACTCCACAGTCTTTCAGGGAATACTGAAGGTATATGCACGTTGAGAGCTCTCAAAATTCTCCTCCGGGGATCTTGAAACAACACGAGATGCTACAGAGCTTTTCCCTTTTCCTTTCCTTCTTCCTTGAAGTATTTGCTGCCGCCGTGTTCCGACAGGGCAATATGTGCTTTTTTTTTTTTAAAAAAAAAAAAGGCTTTTCAGAGTCGTGTGTGTGTGTGCAGATGAGATGAAGAACCTTATTATTCATAAGGGGTCGTCCTTTTTTTGGTGTGTCTTGAGTTCGTTAATCAGTTATGGAGTGGTAGGAAAAATTGGTACTTATTAACTATCATAAGAGATTAATATATATATATATATATATATATATATATATATATATATATATATATATATATATATATATATATATCAGAAATATTTCACGTGAATGCATCGTCCATTTCCATAGTCGTAATTGTGTAGATACGATGGTGAAAATTACAAAGTCGTTTCAATAGAGACGAAATTTACTTATATATCAAGAAATGTCTATGAAGTTCACGAGTAGTATCGACTAATTATGAGAAATGATCGATAGACATACGAATTATGTCACATCGAAGCATTGCTTAGTGAAATATCAAATACTAATGTATTCCTCTTCACTATAAAAACGACACTAAAAGAAAATGGGACTAAAAGGCGTTTTACAGGAAACGTGCCTTTACCTTCTTCACCCAAATTGTTTATCCATATCTCCAGATCATCACGCGCACCTGGCCTCTTGTGGATTCAAGAGCCACAGTGAGGAAGTCATCAGACAGCAAAAAGAACGCCATCTATAAATCCACGCGGGAAGTGAAGACGATTCCGGTGGCGCCCTGGTGAGGTGAGCGGTTTAGAGAGAGAGAGAGAGAGAGAGAGAGAGAGAGAGAGAGAGAGAGAGAGAGAGAGAGAGAGAGAGAGAGAGAGAGAGCCAGGCCATGGGGGGGGGGGGGCAATCCAACAATGCACAACGATGATCGCCCCCAGCCTCTTTTACGCCCTCTGATTTACGAGACGTCGGCTACTAAGGGCGATGACGCATCGTTGAAGAGAGATTAAGAGCGGGGGGTATACACACGAGGCCCCGCGAGAACAACACACACAACGGCAGGAAAACAGTCTGGCGAGCCATTTCATCCAGGGAAAACAATGAGTGTTAGACAGGATGGAAGGAAGGGGGCGGCGGCGGATGGGGTGGTGGTGGTGGGGAGGTGTTGAGACCTCAGTGTCTGTGGGTATGAGGGGCCCGGACGATGACAAACTACGTGCGGGGTGAGGTTTGTGCCCCAGTAAATCTCTGGTCCACAGTGGATATTGCATGGTGAAGTGGGAGGAAGGGAAAGGGGGGTCGTGTCAGGAGAAAGACCCAGGTCAAATTAATAAGATTTTTTTTCTTTTCCGAGTTTTATTGATTTTTTTTTTCTTTGTTCAACAGTTCAAAGGAGGTATGATGAATGAAATTAATAAAGGGTTGGGGGAATAGGGGAATTAGAATGCCTCCCACGTATTATTCCCTGCGTGTCGGAGGAGACTAAATGGTGCGAAAACGCACAGGGTGGGAAACCCTCCCCTTCTTATATCTTGTATTCTTAAAGGCTCGAACGCAAGGAGGAGCCAAGCTAGGGGGGTACTTATCCTCCTCGAAGGTTCTGGCTGGGGTTGTCTGAACGTGCAGGGGAGTAAACGGGATGAGGGAGACATCCCTTCCTCGAGCCCAAGCTGATGCATCGCCTGGTGTATATAAGTATACAAGACACAAGCTGGCAGGCATGGATAGGCAAGTGAGAACTGCGGTTCGCCGCAAAGATGATATATACATACGCATCTCACCTGGTTTCCAGCTTTCAAAGCTTACTATAAGGACTCGTTAACAAATGACTAAAGCCTCTGGCATTAAAGTGCTCGATCCTTCTGGCATACATAGGTTCTATGGATCGATAAACCCATTCTTAGGGGGTAATCTAGAGTTCATTGCGGGGATATCATATTATACTTTATTCATCAGCAAAAGATTTCACTTCAGAACTTAGGTTTTAATCTGAAGTCAAATTAATTCATTGCGTAGTCGAGGAGGAAGTTAAGCTTTCCATGATTTAAGACTGTCATGGATGACATTTCCACTCGATCTATACAGCTGTGGTATTTGGATCAGATTCGACTGCGATGACTGAAACTGTACACATATCCTTCCGTAATATGAGTGACCTAATGGCTTTCCCCACCTTTGATAATTCGAGTAAATGAAGCATTTAGATAACATGAGGTATAACACTGTACTTGTGTCTTGGTAGAAAAACCAGATCTCATCTCGAAAGCAGTTAATAATTATTCTCCTTTGTCTTGACGATGCAAACAGATAACAGACGATGTTAGAAGACATCTTTATCATCCACTGCCTCGTAGGTTTATCTTTGAGACAGTGTCTGATCGTTTTTTGTCTGTGAAAACGATAAAGTATACGAGAATGTATGTTATCACTGAAAAATATTTTAGTATCGGCAGATTCTGCAATAGGACTTCTGATCTAATTAGTTTTTCAATCGATATGGGCAGTCAGCCTTTCCTTTGAGGATCCGGAGTCTGAAGATTGCGAAAGCAGGGCATAAGTTGGGGGATCACCTATCTTTCCTGCACTCGGACAGATAGTGAAAAACAATTTTACTCTACACACACACAAACACACACAAACACACACACACACACACAGTTTGAAGTCCCTGTATGACAGGAGAGAAAGTCCCAGAGACGGAACACAACAACTGTGATAGAACTCCATCCCGGTACAATGCAATTACGCAATTGAAAGTAATATATTCAGTGGAGAGAGAGAGAGAGAACATTTCACTACTAAGATAAAGTCTGTTAGCTACTTTCCGCCTTAAGGATTGACCCTCTGTCAGTGCATGGCCAGATGCATAAACAAAAAAAAATCACCCATATCTCGCCATCCACTTTCGTCTTTACCCACGTCAGTCTAAGCTCACTTCCCTAAAATCTTTCACACACTCCCACAGCTCCTGCTTCAGCAGTAGTGCTATCCCTTCCTTAGCTTTTGTCCTTTTCCCAACTCCTTAATCTTCTCTTAAGATGTTTCCAAACTATTCTTCTCTTTTATCCCTGAGCTTTTCGTTTCACTCTGAGCCAGAACATACAAGTTTCTTTCCTCGAACATACTACTTACCTCTCCTCTCTTCTCATCTTTGTTACACCCACACAAATTCAGACAAGCCAGCCTGAGCCTTCGGGGAGGATGAGCACTCCCCACCTGGCTTCTTCCGCTCTATCTCTTAGAAATTGAAATACAGGAATGGGAGGGGTTTCCAACCCCTCCCTCCCGCTCCATTTAGTCGCTCTCTACGACAAGCGGAGGATAAGGAGTAAAAAATCATTCCTTCTCCCTCCTAACCCTTATAAATAAAACTCAAGCCGAATAAACTTGAACGAAAATAAAAGACCCATAAAGATGCTTTACCTCCTTAGTATTACCGTTCGCAGGAAATTGAATATTCCTCGGTTCAAAGTGTCGACCAAATCACGTGAACTGAAGCGAGTTATTGGTAATCCGGGCAGTTTAACTGCCTGATAATATTCATAACCTTGCCACTGGGTCCTCCCTCGACCATGAAATGCTGGGAGGCCTCACCTACACGTCTTCCAGAATTACCTCGGTACATCAGTGCTGTCAAGAATAATGAAAAAGACGAGAAGGATCTTCTGGAGATATATATATATATATATATATATATATATATATATATATATATATATATATATATATATATATATATATCTTTCTTTCAAACTATTCGCCATTTCCCGCATTAGCAAGGTAGCGTTAAGAACAGCGGACTGGGCCTCTGAGGGAATATCCTCACCTGGCCCCCTTCTCTGTTCCTTCTTTTGGAAAATTAAAAAAAAAAAAGAGGGGAGGATTTCCAGCCCCACGCTCCCTCCCCTTTTAGTCGCCTTCTACGACACGCAGGGAATGCGTGGGAAGTATTCTTTCTCCCCTATCCCCAGGGATAATATATATATATATATATATATATATATATATATATATATATATATATATATATATATATATATATATATATATATATATATAATGGTAAATATTTTCAGTGAATCTGTTAGTGCAATACCCATGACCATTATTTTTTTTTTCATTGTTCTATATAGTTTCTACATTTCCTTTTATTCAATCGTCATCCCTATTGGCCATGCGTTCCCTTATGTCCACCCTAGGCAACACGATAATTCAGATTCGATTAAAGATCTTTATCTTTTCGTGTGCGCGCGCATTTCCAGTTATCCATCACCGTACCGATATAAACAGGCCTTTTTTTTTTCTTGCGTCGTACCGATATATGCAGGCCCTTTTTTTTTCTTGCGTCGTACCGATATATGCAGGCCTTTTTTTTTTCTTGCGTCGTACCGATATAAACAGGCCTTTTTTTTTCTTCTTGCGTCGTACCGATATATGCAGGCCTTTTTTTTTCTTGCGTCGTATCGATGTAAACAGACCTTATTTTTCTTGCGTCGTACCGATATAAACAGGCCTTTTTTCTTTTTTTCTTGCGTCGTACCGATATAAACAGGCCTTTTTTTTCTTGCGTCGTACCGATATATGCAGGCCTTTTTTTTCTTGCGTCGTACCGATATATGCAGGCCTTTTTTTTCTTGCGTCGTACCGATATATGCAGGCCTTTTTTTTCTTGCGTCGTACCGATATAAACTGGCCTTTTTTTTCTTGCGTCGTACCGATATATGCAGGCCTTTTTTTCTTGCGTCGTACCGATATAAACATGCCTTTTTTTTCTTGCGTCGCACCGATATATGCAGGCCTTTTTTTTCTTGCGTCGTACCGATATAAACAGGCCTTTTTTTTTTCTTGCGTCGTACCGATATAAACAGGCCTTTTTTTTTCTTGCGTCGTACCGATATAAACAGGCCTTTTTTTTTCTTGCGTCGTACCGATATAAACAGGCCTTTTTTTTCTTCTTGCGTGTTTCTAAGAGCTTTAGATAGTTGTACTGTAACGCTGACAACTCCTACGGTGAGGGAAGTGATGCAAGGAGGGAAAAATATTCCTGTGGGTCGCGTCTGCTCAGGAAACACCAGGAAGGCTGGGAGAACCACATGACGCTCTTGGGAGCTTGAGAAACGAGGTTGTGCATTTTCTTTTCTCTTTTTTTTTTTTTTTAATGTGTGCGTTATCACACGTCCTTATCATATAAAGCCTTTTTGTAATTTTCTAAAGGTTTACGTAGTTCTGTTAACTCATCACATTGCAGAGATGAAAAGTGGCATCAACTGGAACGTAAATGGATATAGGCACCAACAATTTTGTCTTTTTCTGCCTTTTTTTTGTGTGTGTGCTTTTGTTAACTTTTCACACAGTAGCGCTGAAAATTGATATAAATTGGGAGGCGAATGGAAATATACACCCAACAAGTCAGTTAGACTGAGGAGAGCGGTGTGTGATTGCCTGAAGCGTAATGAACTATGGTCAGCACTCGAAATGGCGAATTGTAAACGATTACAGATGTATTCAGAGAGCAACAGACCACTGGGGCCTGACGAGGCTGTTAGTCACATAATGAGAGAGAGAGAGAGAGAGAGAGAGAGAGAGAGAGAGAGAGAGAGAGAGAGAGAGAGAGAGAGAGAGAGAGAGAACAGAAGCTCACAGATGAGTGTGGTAAGGAGACGAGGCTGTCAGTCATAAGGAGAGAGAGAGAGGACAGAAGCTCATAGACTAGTATGGTAAGGAGAAGGATCGAAGACAGAGAACTGTAAGCTTATCGGTTAACGTTCCCGATCGTGACGTATTCACGGGCCATCCAGAGGGTCGAGCGCATGGGTTCGGATCCTATAGTTAGGCAGTTGGTCCACGGTAAACCCAGTCGTTCATCCACCCCCCGTAGGGGTTGGTTGATTGAAATGGGCACTACCAGTGAAATCAGGCAAATCTAGCCTCAATAACGAGTCTTTCAAATGGTGATTAAGCGAAGACTTGGAGAGAGTGTATGGTCGTGGCTGACTGAGGGAGTTTGGTAATTAACAAGAAGGAACTCGTACTAAAACGTCTATAAACTCAGCTAACTGCCCGCGAAAACTTTGGAGCCCCAAGTTAGGTCAACACCTAGCCAAGTGAGGGGGGGGAATTAGTGACCCGTTCATGCCGCAGGGTTTCACAAGGTGCGAGACTCGACCCCCTCCTTTCCTTCTCTCTTAGAAGTGCTGAAGGAACCGTGAAATCATTTACACGACCTACTCGAGGGTAACAGCCTTCCTTCCTGATGATTACGGTACAATTCCCTTTCCCGATGATATCAGATGTGGGCTAGTAAGAGCCTCAACGAACATGAGTCGGACGATAGTCTCAATGAACGAGAAGGGTCAAACGTGGAAAGAGAGAGAGAGAGTTCGATCAGCGATCCTTACCCAGACGAACGTCAGAGACCTGTGTGAATTTAGCCCTCGAACTTCTAGTCAAACTCCTAACTTCAACATGGATCCATCGGCCATCTGTAGATTAAGAAGTGGAGCGAAGTCCAGCAGAGTGGACGGTGGAGCGCGGGCCGTAAAGGCTGAAAGACGCAGTTCGTTTGGATGGGTAGATATTGACGGCATAAATAATGTACACAGGAGGAACTCCGTGTTGGTAGTGAGGCGCGAGCTGTGTAGACACTGGGGTAGGAGTTGCATGGATAGGGAAGCACGGATTGTATGGATAGGGAAACATGGGCTATATGGATAGGGAAACATGGGCTATATGGATAAGGACCATGGGCTGTATGGATAGGGAAACATAGGCTGTATGGATAGGAAAACATAGGTTGTATGGATAGGGAGACATGGGCTGTATGGATAGGGAAACATAGGCCATACACACGAATGGATGGTGGGTTAGTTTCTGTGGAGGAAGTGGAGTATGTGTTGTACAGCGTGGTGAATGGATAAGTCATTTTGGATCCACAGGTACAGATGGTGTGGATATTTGTGGCTAAAGGTCTGTGTGAGCTGCAAGGAAAAGGCTTAGTGGACGGTAGTATACAGTGTGTGTGTGTGTGTGTGTGTGTGTGTGTGTGTGTGTGTGTGTGTGTGTGTGTGTGTCAGTATACAGAGTGTGTTTGTGTGTGCGTGTGGCAGTGTACAGAGCGTGTGTGTGTGTGTGTGTGGCAGTATACAGAGCGTGTGTGTGGCAGAGTACAGTGTGTGTAGCAGTATACAGAGCGTGTGTGTGTAGCAGTATACAGAGCGTGTGTGTGTGGCAGTATACAGAACGTGCGTGTGTGGCAGTATACAGAACGTGCGTGTGTGGCAGTATACAGAACGTGCGTGTGTAGCAGTATACAGAGCGTGTGTGTGTGTGTGGCAGTATACAGTGTGTGTGTGTGTGTTGCTGTGTAAATATAACAGGACGCGGGAGGGCTTTGTTGGATGGTCTTTTGAGGTAGACAAATGTAAAGGAGTGCGCGTGTACTAGTGCGGGTAGAAGGACATGAATGTTCAGTGGACAAGAACACTTGGCATAGGGCAATTGCCCACACACAACACAGGCAAGATGTATACAGAGATTAAAACGTGATACGAGGTCTTAACTCTCTCTCTCTCTCTCTCTCTCTCTCTCTCTCTCTCTCTCTCTCTCTCTCTCTCTCTCTCTCTCTCTCATTCTAATTTAACGTGGGTCCACTAAAGAGGTTCACAAATCATTCTTGATTAATTTTCATTGATTAATGTTCACAGCCCAATCTCAGAATCCTCATCCGGGACGTTGATTAATATAATTTGCCTTTCTCCAGGAGCTGTTTGTCATAAGTTATCGAGCGTCAGCTGGAGACGAATTAGCCACAAAGAAAATCGTGATCCGATCGTAATTGATAAGTTAATCCTACACTCAAATTCTTTAGTGAATCTATAAAAATGAGGAAATCTTTCCAGCTGAATAGGATTTCGACACAGATGTAAGTAATTCTAGTCGCTCCTTTTCCAGCGTTTGTACGAGACATAACACCCGTTTTCTAAGCTGAAGGCGTGTCGTGCAGAAGCACGTGGAATTAATGTCGATTGCATCGCTTGGAAATATATTTGCACGTTCCCTGTGATAACCTTTATCAGGCCGATCAAGGTCTGTCTACCGCAAGAAGGAGAAGCCTCACCTTCCCATCACTCAGCGATGGCCATCACATACCAGCTCTTCTTCGTCGCCGTCCACGGCTGTCATTCGCTCTCAAAGTAAATCACCTTTGCGGTTTTCCAGTTACTGACATCGCCCAAGAACTTTCACACCCAGTAAGAATCCAGACAGCCTCCAGAGCATAATAGACAGTCCTCCACCAGGATAGCGAGAACACAGACACCGTCCAGAGCATACTGGAAGCTCCAACAGACTTGTAAGAGCACAACGAGAGTCCAGATAGCTTTCAGCAAATACTGGAAAATAAAAATGACCTCCAATAGCACAATGAGAGTCCAGGCTGCAACCAACACATACTGGACGCTCGAACAGTCCCTCAGCAACCTAGGGAAAGTCCAAATAACCTCCAGCACATACTGGAAACCCCAATTGCATAGTGAAAGTTCAGACAGCTTCCAGCACCTACTGGGAAACTCCAACAGACCTCTAACAGCATAGCGAGAGTCCACGAACCTCCCAACACATACTGGAACCTCCAAGAGACCTCTAACAACACAGCGCGAGTACATACAGCTCCCGGCACACATTGGAAGCGCCAACGAGACAGTGAAGGCTTCAAGAGTGACGTTCTCCTTCTTCTACCCTCCAGGACTTTATAAGAGACCGAACACAGGCAAGTTTTCAGTCTCATGTGTGTCAAGTGGTCTGCCGGGATTCTTAGTAGTCCCGATGCCTCTTTCCAGGAAAATGGTACGGTTGGAGGAGGCGGGGCAGAGAAATGTCCAAGTTCCGCATCTGTAGCGAGGCTGCCTCAGGATAATAGACTCCCTCCTCCGTCCTCCAACCTGAATTGGGATCCTAGTATCCGTGCAACAGAGTCTCGCATAGATCAACCTATATATGCTTGGATCTACATGTTTAGTTAGATGTCTTTATTGTCAAATTGTATACATGATACAAAATGAAATTCTTTCTGGAAGCTCGATACAAAATGCAATTCTTTATGGCTGGAAGCTCAATTCAAGGTTAGAAAGGATGAGAATTAACGAAAAAAAAAAATATGATATCACATAAGTGATCCTAAGAAAATAGAAATACTTGTAGGTTATGGAAATTTTCGGTTAGTGGGAAGAAACCGATTTCGAAATCTATAGTTTGAGGGTGACTTCCAGGACAAATCCTGGTCTATGGGGGGAGTTCCAGGACGAATTCTGGTCTATTGGAGGGGGGGGGGAGTTCTAGGACGAATTCTGGTCCATAGAGGGAGTTCCAGGACGAATTCTGGTCTATGGGGGGGAGTTCCAGGACGAATTCTGGTCTATGGGGGGAGTTCCAGGACGAATTCTGGTCTATGAGGATGTTTCAGGTCGAATTCTGGTCGATGGGGATGATGGGGAGATGAAAGAGCTACCATATACCACAGGACGCATGAGAAGACTCGCAGGATCAGATCCCCTTATCGAACTCATCGACCAAGCAAGACAAGGGAGACGTGCATGACCTTTCTAACACCTCATGAAAAGGAGGAGGAGATAAAAGAATTCTATAGGTGTGAAATGCAATTTCTGGGTCCTAGAATTCCAAGGGGGAAGAAGGACTGAAATACGAAGACCATTTCTCTCTCTTTCCCTCTGCTTCTGTTTTACTGAAGGGCCAAAACTAAGCTTCCAAACAGGAAAACTTTGAGCGCCGAGTGAATTCCCTCCTCGGAATTTCCTCCCTCTCCTCCGGATCTCAACTTCGGGCAGGGCTACAACACCGTCCAGACTCACTCACTCCAGCTCATGTTAAGAGAAGGAAAACTTAACCGTAAGGCAAATGCTTTGATCTTGTCTTCAAAATCTCTTATAAACTTTTATTTCTGGAAGATACCACATAGACAAGTATATATATATTATATATATATAATACTTTGTCGCTGTCTAACGCGTTAGCAAGGTAGCGCAAAGAAACCGACGAAAGAATGGCCCAACCCACCCACATACACATGTAAATACATAAACGACCACACACGTACATGTACATACCTATACATTTCAACGAATACATACAGAGACATATACATATATACACATGTACAGATTCATACATGCTGCCTTCATCCATATTCGCCGCCACCCCGCTACACATGAAATGACAACCCCCTCCCTCCGCAGGGCGCGTGAGGCAGCGATAGGAAAAGACATCTAAGGCCACATTCGTTCACACTCAGTCTCTAGCTGTCATGTGTAATGCATCGAAACCACAGCTCCATATCCACATCCAGGCCCCACAAAACTTTTCATGGTTTACCCCAGACGCTTCACATGCCCTGGTTCAATCCACTGACAACACGTCGACCCCGGTGTACCACATCGTTCCAATTCACTCTATTCCTTGCACGCCTTTCACCCTCCTGCACGTTCAGGCCCCGATTGCTCAAAATCTTTTTCACTGCATCCTTCCACCTCCAATTTGGTCACCAACTTCTACTCGTTTCCTCCACCTCTGACACATATATCTCTGTCAATCTTTCCTCACTCATTCTCTCTACGTGACCAAACCATTTCAATACACCCTCTTCTGTTCTGTTAACCACACACTTTATTACCACACATCTCTCTTACCCTTACGTTACTTACTCTATCAAGCCACCTCACACCACATATTGTCCTCAAACATGTCATTTCCAACACATCCACCCTCCTCCGCACAATCCAGCCCATGCATCACAACCATATAACACAGCTTGAACCACTACTCCTTCAAACATACCCATTTTTGCTCTCGAGATAACGTTCTCGCCTTCCACACATTCTTCAACGCTCCCAGGACCTTCGCCCCCTCTCCCACCCTGTGACGCACTTCCGCTTCCATGGTTCCATCCGCTGCCAAATCCACTCCCAGTTATCTAAAACACATCACTTCCTCCAGTTTTTCTCCATTCAAACTCACGTCCCAGTCTACTTGTCCCTCAACCCTACTGTACCTAATAACCTTGCTATTATTCACATTTACTCTCAGCTTTCTTCTTTTACACACTTTACCAAACTTAGTCACCAGCTTCTGCAGTTTCTCACCCGAATCAGCCACCAGCGCTGTAACATCAGCGAACAACAACTGACTCACTTCCCAAGCCCTCTCATCTACAACAGACTGTATACTTGCCCCTCTCTCCAAAACTCTTGCATTCACCTCCCTAACAACCCCATCCATAAACAAATCAAATAACCATGTAGACATCACGCATCCCTGCCGCAAACCGACATTCACTGGGAACCAATCACTTTCCTCTCTTCCTACACGTACACATGCCTTACATCCTCGATAAAAAAAATTTTCACCGCTTCTAGCAACTTACCTCCCACACCATATACTCTTAATACCTTCCACAGAACATCTCTATCAACTATCATATGCCTTCTCTAGATCCATATATGCTACGTACAAATTCATCTGTTTTTTCTAAGTATTTCTCGCATACATTTTTTAAAGCAAACACCTGATCTGCACATCCTCTACAACTTCAGAAACCACACTGCTCTTCCCCAGTCTGATGCTCTGTACATGCCTTCACCCTCTCAATAAATACCCTCCCGTATATTTTCCCAGGAACACTCAACAACCTTATACCTCTGTAATTTGAATACTCACCTTTATCCCCTTTGCCTTTGTACAATGGGACTATGCATGCATTCCGCCAATCCTCAGGCACTTCAAGAACCATACATACATTGAATATCCTCACCAACCGTCAACAACACAGTCACCCCCTTTTTTAATAAATTCCACTGCAATACCATCCAAACCCACTGCCTTGCCGGCTTTCATCTTCCACAAAGCTTTCACTACCTCTTCTCTGTTTACCAAATCATTCCCCCTGACCCTCTCACTTCGCATACCACCTCGACCAAAACACCCTATATCTGCCACAGTTATCACATACATTCAACAAACCTTCAAAATACTCACGCCATCTCCTTCTCACTTCACCACTACTTGTTATCACCTCCCCATTTGCCCCCTTCACCGATGTTCCCATTTGTTCTCTTGTTTTACGTACGTTATTTACCTCCTTCCAAAATATCATCTTATTCCTCCTAAAATTGAATGATACTCTCCCACCCAACTCTCATTTGCCCTCTTTCACCTCTTGCACCTTTCTCTTGACCTCTTGTCTCTTTCTTTTATACATATCTCAGTCATTTGCACTATTTTCCTGCAAAAATTGTCCAAATGCCTCTCTCTTTCACTAACAATCACTTCTTCATCCCACCACTTATTATCCTTTCTAATCTGCCCACCTCCTACCTTTCTCATGCCAAAGGCATCTTTTGCGCAAACCATCATTGCTTCCCTAAATACATCCCATTCCTCCCCCACTCCCCTTACGTCATTTGCTCTCGCCTTTTTCCTTCTGCACTCAATCCCTCATGGTACTTCCTCACGCAAGTCTCCTGTCCAAGCTCACTAACTCTCACCACTCTCTTCAGCCCAACATTCTCTCTTCTATACATTATCTGGAAAGTTTTCGGCAGGGAATTTTGGTTTCCGATCTAATAATCATATCAACGATCAAAATAGTGTAATCTAGACTGAAAAGCTCAATTCAAAATTTCACGTTTATCATGACAGTTTCTTTTCAACAGAACAGTTCATAAAAAGGTTATGAATGCGTCGAGATAACCGAAGGGGAAAACTGAGCTAGAGCCCATATTCCCTTTCTGGTCGGGACCTGAAATGTTCACATCAGGTCACAGTGGGTGAAGTCTGGTAGCGCTCCAAGAGTCAGACAGGAGAGTTATATAAGATGCCTCAGCTTATATGTCTTTTGTTCCCATTTTCTGCCATTGGCTACGTTAGGCCATGAACGTATTGGAGGAATGACCCTCAACTTAATCTTAAACTTCAACCCTCGGCATGCTCATACACCCATTAGAAAACACACTCCCTAGACAAACACGAGTCACACGCTCCAGTTTACTCCTTAATCATCATCCATCACTACACTACTACAAACACCATGTCAACATATCACAAGACCCTTTCATGGCCAGGATGAGTCTACCATGAAGAAGACGCCCATCACCAACCCCTCAAGTGCCCTGCACTCCCTACACACTAACGCAAACATAACACGACAACCCTTTATGACGTGGCCAGCTTCCCGAGTGTTGCAGGAGCCTCATAAGGATAGAAGGGACTCCTGGGGAAAGAAGATATATAAATATATTTAAGTTTATGTGCAGTGAGGCACTGTTGTGTGCGTGTGTGTGTTGTTACGGGCGGTGGTGGTGGTGGTGTGGTGTGGTGTGTAGGGTGGTGGTGGTGGTGTGGTGTGGTGTGTAGGGTGGTGGTGGTGTGGTGTGGTGTGTAGGGTGGTGGTGGTGGTGTGATGTGTAGGGTGGTGGAGGTGGTGTGATGTGTAGGGTGGTGGAGGTGGTGTGGTGTGTAGGGTGGTGGTGGTGGTGTGGTGTGTAGGGTGGTGGTGGTGGTGTGGTGTGTAGGGTGGTGTGTGGTGTGGTGTGTAGGGTGGTGGAGGTGGTGTGGTGTGTAGGGTGGTGTGTGGGATCGCCTGCCATCACCTGGAGCTGGTGTGGCTGGGTTCGGCCGGTATCAATCTTCGATCCTGAGCATCCCACCGTCGGTTACACAAATATTGGCAGTTCAGATGGAATTCCAGACTACCAATATGCTCAGGACTCGTGGTAGGAGATGAGACTTCAATTACCAGGTTTTGTGGTTGACCTTCTCGCTATTCCAGCCCTGTATGTCTGAGAGTCTGTTGGTTATGGATTAGTATAGATATGAATAGATAAACAATTCATCTAAAAAGGTCTCGTATGGGGGTTTAAGGATGCGAGTTTAAGCAGTGACAAGAGAATTGTATGAAATGGTTTCAAGTTAAGAAGACAACCAGATATACTATTGTCTCTCATGCTGTAATATCCAGGCCAAGGAAATGGTCCAAGACGACAGAGGAATATTGAGGGAATTTTTGGAAAACTGGAAGAGGATGGATGGTGTAAAATTCTCTAAACCTGATGATATACAGCGCGGGGCGAATACGTTTCAAAAGAAAATATTTGTCCAGCAAAGAATTATAATCAGCTGGTGTTATAAGTTTCCTCAAATACCTCTCCAACATGGTCGACGGCAGAATGCGACACTAGCTCAAACAGGCACTGGTTAAAAAACTGAATTTGCTCGTTACACAATATGCTCACAGCTGACACCCAGCGACCTCCTTCAGTCTCCCTCCACTCGCCTTATGCCTTAAAACA
>NC_092240.1:10705000-10740000 GCF_036320965.1 Panulirus ornatus | reverse complement strand
TCTCCATGAGAAATGCGAGAGGGATGTCATGCATCAATAAGGGAAAATGAGAGGGGCGCATTATGCACCTGAGAGGGGGGGGGGGGGGAAATGAGAGGGGCGTATTGCGCCTACACGGGAGATGAGAGGGGCGCTATGCATCTGAAAGGGAAGTGAGAGGGGCGTATTGCGCCTACAAGAGAGATGAGAGGGACGCTATGCATCTGAAAGGGAAGTGAGAGGGGCGTATTGCGCCTACAAGGGAGATGAGAGGGGCGCTATGCATCTAAAAGGGAAGTGAGAGGGGCGGATTGCGCCTACAAGAGAGATGAGAGGGGCGCTATGCATCTGAAAGGAAAACGAGAGGGATATCATATATCTAAATGGGAAGCGAGAGGGAGTTATGGACCTACAAGAAAACGAGAGGTGCATTATACATCTAAACAAGATGTGATAGAGGCCATTATATATCTAAAACACATACGAGAGATGTATTATACATTCATAAAAAATTTGAGAGGGACATTATGCATCCAAGAAGGATATGAGAGAAGGATTATACATCCAAGAAGGAAATGAAAGAAGGATTATACATCCATGAAGGAAATGAAAGACGGATTATACATCGAAGAAGGAAATGAGAGAAGGATTATACATCCAAGAAGGAAATGAGAGAAGGAACACACACCAAAGGATATGAGAGAAGGATTATACATCCAAGAAGGAAATGAGAGACGGATTATACATCCAAGAAGGAAATGAAAGACGGATTATACATCCAAGATGGAAATGAGAGAAGGATTATACATCCAAGATGGAAATGAGAGAAGGATTACACACCCAAGAAGGAAATGAGAGAAGGATTATACATCCATGAAGGAGATGAATGACGGATTATACATCCAAGATGGAAATGAGAGAAGGATTATACACCCATGAAGGAAACGAGAGAAGGATTATACACATGAAAGAGAGAGGGGAACATTATGCATTAAACAAAATAACAACAAAAGTCATTAACGCAATGCCATACGTCACGTAGGTTTCGATTCGGTATACCACATGTTTTTTGTAGATTCGACACCTGAACATTTTTCTTAGATTTACCGCCTTTTTTTTCCCCCTGCACTTTGTACCCCGGCAGGTGACTCATAGACAGCCAAACACGAAGCCTTCACACAGAATTCTAAAGACTCTGTTTCCACCCAGGAGATTAAATGACCCTTCCCTATCGCCGAGAGATGGAACACAGCGATTACTTCCCTCTCGTTGCTCCTCCACTTCTGGAAGTACTTGACTTTGTTGCAGTCTTGACCCTGGATTCGTCGAGATGGATGAAATCTAGACAGAGAGGAGAATGGGAGGATCATAAGGGCACATAGAGAGCTTCCTGGTTTTCCCTGATACTCTCACACAACAACAGTTTTCGTGTCGAGGACATGTTACCTTTTCCTCTCCACCCAGAAAAGGGAAAGAGTTAGATTTACATCAATTACGTTGACCCTTACATCAATTACATTGGACCTTACATCAGTTACGTTGGACCAACATCAATTACGTTGGACCTAGATCAATTATGTTGGTCCTATATCACCCTACATCAATTATGTTGGCACTTTACATCAATTACGTTGGACCTACATCAATTACATTGGACCTACATCAATTATGTTGGACCTACATCAATTATGTTGGATTTAACATCAATTACGTGGGACCTACATCAATTACATTGAACCTACATCAATTATGTTGGTCCTACATCAATTACGTTGGACCTACATCAATTACATTGGACCTTACATCAATTACATTGGTCCTACAATCTATCACATTGGTCCTACATTAACTACGTTGGACCTAACATCAATTGCATTGGTCCTACATCAATTACATTACTCCATACATGTAATAAACGGAATTACATACTGGTGAAAGTGACTAAACAATGAACATATTCTCGTCTCATGAAAGTGACTTTGCTCAGGGAAAATCTCCGTAGGAGATCACTTCTTTGAATGTAAAAGTCAACATTGCCCCTTACGTTGATGCTAAAACAGAACACTGAGCAGGGAGAAATCCCACTTGGAGAGAGACAATCATAGGAATTTTCAAACGATCCGTCTTAAGACGCAAGTCTCCTTACAACGAAGGAATAGATATATGGAGAACGTAATCGTCCATCTCAAAATATGGGGACGTTTTAAACATCTGTCTTAAGGCACCTGTCTTCCTTTAAAGGGAATATTTACGGATACTTTAGATATCTGTCTCCAATCAGAATAGGAACCTTGGAGACTTTATGAATCTGTTTCCATATAAAAGAGGATCGAGAGAGACTTCGATCATCTGCGTACAATCAGATCAAAAGTAGTCGGACTCCAGACAAGGAGGAACATTGGAGACTGAACCTTTATCAAAATGTCATTCGAGACCTTATAGTTCTCTCTCCTATCGAAATGTCATGAGAGACTTTAAAGATATCTCTCGTATCGAGACGTCATTCACGGATTCAAACACCTCTCTCCTAACACAATAGCTATCGAGACTTTTAACACCTCTCTCTCTCTCTCTCTCTCTCTCTCTCTCTCTCTCTCTCTCTCTCTCTCTCTCTCTCTCTCTCTCTCTCCTATCAAAACATCATTCGAGACTAACAAATTTCTCCTATCAAAAGGGGATCATTGGAGACTTCAGACATATCTCCTATCAAAAGAGGATCATTGGAGACTTTATGCATCTCTTGACTACCACAAAAAAAGGATCATTGGAGACTTAACCTCTCTACCTTATCAAAAGGTGATCATGTCACATCTCTTATGAAAAGAGGACCATGAAAGACTTCAGACATTCTTCACCTCCCACTTCAAGAGGATGCGTCTGTCTCTCTCTCATGCCAGAAGCAAAATGGTATAGATTCTGTACACCTTCCTGCCATTTGAGAGAAAAGATATTACTATTACAACACACAACCCATCAATTAGAGAAACGAGGTGTCTGTCACCTACTGAAATGGAATGTGCGTGTATGTGTGTGTATATATATATATATATATATATCACACACACGTACATATATCTTACACTCTACCTCTTTCATTCATTAAGACTGAAAAGATGTTAAGAATCTGTCTCAAATTCAAAAAAGAGGAATAGCATTCACATTTCAAGTACGTTTCAAAAAAGAGAAATACTGTTCACATTTCAAGTACGTCTCTACAATGAGGAGAGAGAAAGAACTGGTGGGGCTGCTGCCAGCAACCGTGCCTCACGTCGAAGTCAACTCATATCTTCAGTGCTCACCCTCCCCTGTTACCTCGAGGCCAACGACCTGGTTTTACGCTTTCCAGAGCTGCTTAATGTCCCCCCCTCGTGTCTTATACTACGATCATTAAAGTCTGCGTCTCCAGGGTGACAAGGCGAGGTCATGACCTCTATAGGGAGGGTCGGAGGGGTTTCTTGGGTTGGGGGGAGGTTGGGGTAAAGAGGAGAGGAGTGGTTGGGTGTCGGGTCAGAGAGCCAGAGCCATTGTGTGGTAAGCTTAACAACCCATCGAATTATTATACCAGATATATTGGAAGGATTTTAGTATATATCTAGTGCTTGACATAGTCGATGGACATACTCGAGATACATGGGCAGTTGAGGTAAGCGTCGAAGACTATGATTTCCAATCACGTACACGCCCGGGTTCGAATCCTACGCGCGGCAGTCTAACTATAGTCAACCCAACTGTTCATCCTACCTTTAGAACTAGTTATCATATTAATCATCCGGCTTAAGGCTCAGGTTATATTCGTCTATACCATTTCTGGTACCGCCAAAAAAAAATATATAAATATATATATATATATTGTATATATATATATATATATATATATATATATATATATATATATATATATATATATATATATATATATATATATATATATATAAAATCATTCAATTATAAAACAGACAAAAATAGAATGTCAATTCCAGAAATCAATACACTACCATCACTATAATCCAGTTCCCAGAATGGACATAAGTGGACATACTGGAGACATATAAGATATTCAAGAATGATGGACATAATGGTTCATCTCACCTGACATTTAGTTCTTCGGGACTCTAGTCTCTGTCTGTGACCAGCACTTACCTGCGGGGCAAGAGAGAGACTATTTAATCACGGATTTATATTTGGTTCAATGACAAATTACATAATGAGACACATACATATTTTTTCCCCTGGTAGTGTTTATGAAACTTACCCTAAAGCAAAATTCTTAATTGAATGGATGGATCTGAATTGAGAGGTATTGAACATTCTATTCGAGAATGATTTCATAGTTGTAGTTACAAGTAAGTGTGTGTGTGTGTGTGTGTGTGTGTGTGTGTGTGTGTGTGTGTGTGTGTGTGTGTGTGTGTGTGTGTATGTACCATACTCACCTATTTCCAGTGGACGTAAAGAAAGTCGTACACTCGTGGGGCCCTTGTGTGTCGAAACATATACATAAATATGTATATGACGAGTGCATAGTTATAGGTAACTTTACGCTTAATCGCATGATTATCTATATAAATCTATAAATGTTGTTCATACGACATAGGATCTCCATCACTCGTCACGTCACGCAAGGTATGCAAGGAGTGGAAAAAAATTGTGTTTTACTCTACGGATGCACGGTGCCATAGTTCACTTACCATGCTCTAGTGGGGGAACTACCCAACCGTTTCTGTAAGTCACAGTGAGAGTTTACCATTCGGTCTCACACTGTAAATCAATCCATTGCAATATGGACTGAAACCAGGTTGAAAGATGGACAGAGATGGTTATAAGAATTTGCGTGTTAAAGCATATCTTAAAAATGGAAAAATGACAATGATTATACAGGAAATTCAACTATATTTTCAAACAAAAATTAGCTGACAATCTACCTATATCTATCTATCTATCTATCTAGATGTATTGATGTCTGGTAATCTACCTCGATTTAAAGTATAGATTAATTTCCGGTAATATAATTTCTATTCTTACATTTAAGAACGCTTTAACATGCAAAATCCTGTATCATTTTCTGTCCTTATTTCTGCCTAGGTTCATTTCATATTGCCATGTATCTATTTACAGTGTGAGAATGATAAACTCCCACTGCAGATTACAGCGACACTGGAGACAAGTCTTTTGTGAGGACTAAGGTAAGTAGAATGAGGCATGGCGCTTCCGTAGACTTCGTTGTATACATGTGTCTTCCTAGCGCTACCTCGTGCGCGTGTGGGGAAAGAGGGAAGCCATTTCATGTGTGGCCGGATGGCGACGGGAATGGCTGAGGACAGCAACTATGAATATGTACATGTTTATATATGCATTTGTCTGCGTATGTATATGTACGTACACATTTGAAATGTATAGGTATGTATATGTGCGTGTGTGGGCGTGTATGTATATACATGCGTATGTGGGTGGGTTGGGCCATTCTTTCGTCCGTTTCCTTGCGCTACCTCGCTAACGCGGGAGACAGTGACAAAGTATAATATATATATATATATATATATATATATATATATATATATATATATATATATATATATATATATATATATATATATATATATATATTTCAAATTATAGTGAGGTGCCAGCATGACGAAGGTGGAGATCCTACGTCATATAAGCAACACATACAGATACATATATCCACATACACACAAATATATATATATATATATATATATATATATATATGATTCTTTTTGATGAGAGCTTAGTCTGCTCTGCATTTTCGAACCTAAATTCAATATCCAGTAATTTTCATCTCGTCGTCATTTAGACACAAACAGTTCTCAAAACTGTGATTTCATGAACACCCCTAACCTAACCTAACCTAACCTAACCTAACCTAACCTCGACTAATAACCAATATCAGAAGGGAGGGAAAAAAAAATATATAAGATCATTAAGGCTAGCTGAATCGTTAATGACGACCAATCCGAGTGGGAGAGTTAGCAATTAGTGGGAAAAGTAATTAGTGGGAAGAGTAATTAGAATTGAGAATAAGTTTACTCCTCCTCCTTCGCCTCCTCTCCCCCCCCCTCCCCTTCCTCCCACACCACCACCCCCCCTTCCCCCATTGGGGTCGTCTTAGGTCGGTTAATGAATGACCTGGTTTGGATCAAGAACTTTGGCATTGAAAACAAAGTTGAAATCTCTGTCAGAAAACCTGGGATACTTCTTTCCTTTTTTCTCTCTCTTCTTAGAAGAGCGACGCTTACTCCTTCGCAAATGTATTCACGTCTATATATATATATATATATATATATATATATATATATATATATATATATATATATATATATATATATATATATATATACACACACACACACACACACACACACTGGGTATGTATATGATTGGATGGGCCATTCTTCGTCTGTTTACTGGTGCTACCTCGCCGACGCGGGAAACAGCGATTAACTATACTAAAAAGCATATAATTGAATTACTCTATAACGAAAGAGAAGTATAGTCAGTCTTCTGAAGAATCTTAAAGTTCGTTCACCGTTGGGAATACTCAAGCTCTGCTGGAAAAGGAGAGGTATGTCATCGAATCCACTTTTTGATTTCTTGTAACATATATATACTTAAGTAACCCATCTATCCACCTATCTGGTGTGCCACTGGACTCGCACCTCCTCAATACGTTGAAAGTGATAAAAAGTTACCTTCTTTTTTTTTTTTACCTCCCGAGGCTGTATCGCTGGGAATACGAGGCCCCATCAATGAACTCCTCACTTCAAAGGAGTCTACATTTCCCTGCTATTGGGAGTAGCGCAGCTTTAGGCCGCAACAACCTTTGAAAAAATCCTTAAAAGGGGGGGTAAGGAAGGGTAGCACCTCCAGGAATGTTCTCATAGAAACTGGTCCTGGGTGATCTTAGAAATGAGTAAAATATTTCAAACAATCTTACGCCATTAGTTTTATTGCCGCTTTCCATGGCGTGTATCATCAGATACGCAGAGCCTCCAATGGTCGCTCATACATAGCCTCAACTTATATGAAAGTGTGGTCAAGTGGAATTCTGAACTTCACTCAAAAAAAAAGAAGAAAATCTCCACTTATTCTTTCCATTCTGGACCTGACGATCATTCGTCAAGTGGGACCATAAACATTAATCTACGATTTTTATGTAAAGTTCTTTTAAAAGACATATAAAGTCTCCTTTTTTTTATTTCGTGCTTCGATGGTGTATTTCAATTAATCTGATATTGTAATACATTTAAATCATACCTAAATACCCTGCGAATGGGGGAATCGAATACTCTGATACGGGACTTAAATATTAACAGGGGCCTCAAATATTATACAAATGTGGGAATGAATGACTTTATTAACGGGATGGGTCAAATGGGGGTATTCAAATAATTTACTGGCGAGGAAATCGAACAATTTAATAATGGGGATTCAAATACTTTATTATAGAGGGCTTCATATGCTTAACTGGGGAATCATATGCTTTTTATAGGGGGTTTCATATACTTAAATGGGGAATCAAATACTTTTCTAAAGGGGGTTTCAAATACTTCATTAAAGGGGGAATCAAATACGTTACTATAGGGGGTTTCAAATACTTTACTATAAGGGGTTTCATATACTTAACTGGGGAATCAAATACTTTACTAAAGAGGGTTTCACATACTATATCAAAGGGGAATCAAATACTTTACTGATGGAGTGGGCGAGACACGTATGATTTACCAGTAACGAGAGTAGCCACTTTCAGCTGGGTGTAGGTTCTTCACTCAGACCACATGACACTTGGCACTTAAGCTACACAGCCTGGAACAGTGTATAGCAGGCGAGGTTACTCACCCTCAACCAGGCTAGCAAGTGTCCGATCCTTCCCTTCCACCACATAAGTGTTCCTCGACTCGAGATGTCTATGAGACTTGCCTCGACACCTTCGGGTGTGACAACTCCTCCCCTCTTCCATGGGACTTGACACCTTCGGCTGTGACAACTCTTTCCCTCCTCCCTCCTTCAGGAGTCCTTTTTTTTAAAAATATACGATCGTGTCTGCAATATTCTTTCCTATTTCTTCTTCATTTCTATTTCACGATGTTTTTTTTTTTTTGTCACCGCTTGTATATCCTTTCACTTGTATAACCAATCTAAGTTCAAAACAGTTTCTTGAAAAGACACACACACATTCTCTCTCTCTCTCTCTCTCTCTCTCTCTCTCTCTCTCTCTCTCTCTCTCTCTCTCTCTCTCTCTCTCTCTCTCTCTCTCCCTCCTAACAACTTAGAACTACAACTTTGCATCTAAATCTCTTCTAAAAATATTAACCACACACACCCCAACCCATATAACCTCCTCAAACCATCTCCCATCACCAGCCTTCTCTGACCGAACCTCCTTTCAACACCCTGTACCTATCCTTAATCTCGTAAACCCTTCATCCAGCACCACTCACCTCTGGCGTCAAGCCTGCTTACGTGCCACTTGCCGATCCTCATTTTACTCCAGGGAGTTTCAATTCCCCATCAACTCTCCTTTTAGGTAATGCAGTACACAGAGTTAATTAGCTCGAGATGACGTGGTTGCCCCTCTCTCTCTCATATTATATATATATATATATATATATATATATATATATATATATATATATATATATATATATATATATATATATATATATATATATATATATATATATATATATAAAATCAAACCTGCAATTGCATTAGATAAAATTATGGAATACACTAAAATAACCCAATCTGATGAAAGATCTTAAAAGTTGAAGGCAGTAAAATCATTTGAAATGTTACATTCAGCGAGAGGAGAAAAACGCTATACAGCACTTCATTTTGATTGCATATTGCACTTATTTCAGACAGTCATATCTTGGCAAAAGCAATTTATTTGGCAGTAAAAGTGGGGGGAACTCTCTAATTATACCATTTCCTACTCCACTCTAAAAATTACTTTAACTTGCATATTAGACTATTCCTTGAAATTTCCATATATATGTATGTATATATATATATATATATATATATATATATATATATATATATATATATATATATATATATATATATATATATATATATGTATGGGTATGTATATTTGTGTGTGTGGACGTGTATGTATATACATGTGTATGGGGGTGGGTTGGGCCATTTCTTTCGTCTGTTTCCTTGCGCTACCTCGCAAACGCGGGAGACAGCGACAAAGCAAAATGAAATAAATAAATATGAATATATATATATATATATATATATATATATATATATATATATATATATATATATATATATATATATATATATATAAATAATAATAATAATTTGCTAAAAGTATGATTTAGTGACCAGCACGAAAGAAGTGATAGCAGTTAATATAACTAAAATGGATAAAGTGAATTATGATTTGATATTCTTTCATTTCATTCATTTAGAGACAATAAAGGCTACTGATATATTTACAGAAGCGTTTAATAGAAAATATACGAAAATCGATTTATATCAACTAAGAGAAACGGAGAGATTAAACATGAAACTGAATAAGTAACTATCGTTCAAGATTATAGAGACTACATATACGTTTATAGATGACGTAAAGATGATAGATAACTCATAGAAATGGCCAGAAATAATGAGTATTCTTGTCCCAGTCTATCTCCACAACTCTTCCTCCAGCGCTTAGGAAGCGAGTGTGTTTATAGAAATCGGATGCATCAATGCAATACGTAAGTATGGATTTAATCCAATATATTGCTTATGATATCAGAGCTAATTCGTTTCAAAATGAACAGTGAAGGAGACTTTGGTAGAATACTTATCAGAGATAAAGGAAAACATTCATAGATAACCAGTATTTTTTTTTCCCCCAACACAATGATTGTGAAAAGATTAAAGAGAAGGATCATGCAAGGAGGTACAGAGAGAGAGAGAGAAAAAAAAAAAGATGATGGCATTGAAAATTAAATTAAAATTAAAAATTAACTTAAAATTAAAGAATGAAAAATTAATTAGATTAATTATAAATTAAAAAATTAATTATAAATTAAAAAAATTAAAATCAAAAATTAAATTTAAATTAAAATTAAAAATTAATCCAATAAAAACATCATATTACCCGTTAGGGTTAAATTGAAAATAGATTTTGCAGAGAAATTATTTTAAGAGTAATTTTCATCAGCGCGATCATTTCCTTCTTTCCTTCTTCTTCTTTCCCTGCGAGGATGAATCACCTTCTCCTCACTTCGATCCTTCATGCATTCTCTAGTATGAAGCCAATCATAAGGGCCAGGATTAATAATTATAAGTAGACACGAATATATGGTTTCATCTTTTACGTCTCACAAGCTCACTCCCCTTCCGTCAATCAGCGCATTCAAGGACCTGTTCTTTATAAGTGACTACTTAAGTTACACTTATAAGTGACCATTTAAGTTACACTTATAAGTGACCACTTAAGTTACACTTATAAGAGGGAAGCGAATCAATGATCAAAGAAGGTTTCGAAGACACGGGATTAACAGAACGAAAAATGAAAATACCAACATGGCTCTGTTTGTGGTCCACTACGTTAAACTCTCTCTCTCTCTCTCTCTCTCTCTCTCTCTCTATATATATATATATATATATATATATATATATATATATATATATATATATATATATATATATATATATATATTTTTTTTTTTTTTTTTTTTTTTTTTTATACTTTCTCGCTATCTCCCGCGTTTGCGAGGTAGCGCAAGGAAACAGACGAAAGAAATGGCCCAACCCCCCCCCCCCCCATACACATGTATATACATACACGTCCACACACGCAAATATACATACCTACACAGCCTTCCATGGTTTTCCCCAGACGCTTCACATGCCCTGATTCAATCCACTGACAGCACGTTAACCCCGGTATACCACATCGCTCCAATTCACTCTATTCCTTGCCCTCCTTTCACCCTCCTGCATGTTCAGGCCCCGATCACACAAAATCTTTTTCACTCCATCTTTCCACCTCCAATTTGGTCTCCCTCTTCTCCTCGTTCCCTCCACCTCCGACACATATATCCTCTTGGTCAATCTTTCCTCACTCATTCTCTCCATGTGCCCAAACCACTTCAAAACACCCTCCTCTGCTCTCTCAACCACGCTCTTTTCATCTCCACACATTTCTCTTACCCTTACGTTACTCACTCGATCAAACCACCTCACACCACACATTGTCCTCAAACATCTCATTTCCAGCACATCCATCCTCCTGCGCACAACTCTATCCATAGCCCACGCCTCGCAACCATACAACATTGTTGGAACCACTATTCCTTCAAACGTACCCATTTTTGCTTTCCGAGATAATGTTCTCGACTTCCACACATTCTTCAAGGCCCCCAGAATTTTCGCCCCCTCCCCCACCCTATGATCCACTTCCGCTTCCATGGTTCCATCCGCTGCCAGATCCACTCCCAGATATCTAAAACACTTCACTTCCTCCAGTTTTTCTCCATTCAAACTCACCTCCCAATTGACTTGACCCTCAACCCTACTGTACCTAATAACCTTGCTCTTATTCACATTTACTCTTAACTTTCTTCTTCCACACACTTTACCAAACTCAGTCACCAGCTTCTGCAGTTTCTCACATGAATCAGCCACCAGCGCTGTATCATCAGCGAACAACAACTGACTCACTTCCCAAGCTCTCTCATCCCCAACAGACTTCATACTTGCCCCTCTTTCCAAAACTCTTGCATTTACCTCCCTAACAACCCCATCTATAAACAAATTAAACAACCATGGAGACATCACACACCCCTGCCGCGAACCTACATTCACTGAGAACCAATCACTTTCCTCTCTTCCTACACGTACACATGCCTTACATCCTCGATAAAAACTTTTCACTGCTTCTAACAACTTGCCTCCCACACCATATATTCTTAATACCTTCCACAGAGCATCTCTATCAACTCTATCATATGCCTTCTCCAGATCCATAAATGCTACATACAAATCCATTTGCTTTTCTAAGTATTTCTCACATACATTCTTCAAAGCAAACACCTGATCCACACATCCTCTACCACTTCTGAAACCACACTGCGGAATATATATATATATATATATATATATATATATATATATATATATATATATATATATATATATATATATATATATGATAGGTATACTTCATTGGGTATGTATGGTATTAGGAATACTGACTGCCTTATTCCAAAGTTGAAACGATAGAGAGAGAGAGAGAGAGAGAGAGAGAGAGAGAGAGAGAGAGAGAGAGAGAGAGAGAGAGAGAGAGAGAGAGAGAGAGAGAGAGAGAGAGCGCTCGGAATTCAAACAGAATGTCGGGTGTTCCTTCTCCTTTTGAAATAACTTATGTTTCTCTTGTTTTATGTGATCATTCTTCTGGAAAGGATGTAAGACGACGACACGTGTGCAAGTCTCCGTCTTTAACCTGAGGGATTCCAGAGTACACCAAAGGTTAGACGAGTTTACAATACTTTTACCCTCAAAGTAAACCACGATCTTAGAGGGTCTTATATATTTTCACAGTTTACATCATTGTCTGGCTCTCTCATTAGGTATATATATATATATATATATATATATATATATATATATATATATATATATATATATATATATATATATATATATATATATATATATATATACCCTTGCCCGAACCAGGCACCCATATCACTGATGAATCCCTACCGATGGACGAAGAGCTGGGTTAACTGTGGACCGACTGCCGCAACAAGGATTCGAACCCATACGCTCGACCCTGGGCGGCCCGTGGATGCACCACGGCCAGGAACGTTACATGCGAAAACTTCAACTTAAATCTTGATCATTCGTACCCAGAAGGCTCCGTCTCCCCCTTCTCTGTGTGGCGTCCAGCAGGAAGTGACAAAATTCGCAGTAAATCATTCCAAACTTTGCTCCCTTGATTGCTTCATTATCCTTATGAGCTTAAGAAACGCGAAATGAAATTTTGCGAGCGCGCGCGCGCACGTTTGTGTGTGTGTTTTTTTCTGTGTATGTGTGCGCGTGTTTCTGTGTATGTGTTTGTAAGTGTGTGTGTGTGTGTGTGTGTGTGTGTGTGTGTGTAGTGTGTGTGTGTGTGTGTGTTTGTGTATATGTTTGTGTGTGTAAGAGTAAGTGTGTGTGTGTGTGTGTGTATGTTTGTGTGTGTAAGAGTAAGTGTGCTTGTGTGACTGTGTGTGTGTGTGTGTGTGTGTGTGTGTGTGTGTGTGTGTGTGTGTGTTACCGGACTTGGCCTACCCCGAATGTAAAAGTCACCTTCGGCCAAGGTTTACCATGGTCTTTTGACGAAAGGGAGTATAATCTCGTTAAGAAAACTTCTCACTCCACAGGAGTCCCTCATTTCCCTGCTACTGGATGTAGCGCAGCCTTCGATCTGCAGGAAACCTTCGAAAAGTGGTTGTGGGGAGATTTTCAATATATATATGTATATATTTATATATATATATATATATATATATATATATATATATATATATATATATATATATATATATATATATATATATATATATATATATATTCAATTAAGATGAAAATAGAAACTCTTACACTTTACCTAACTTGATTAAATTCACATAATCTTAAAAGTTTAGCTTAGGCGAAAGTTTAGGAAAAAGAAATGTGCTTCGTCCTTCCTATTTATTACCTCGGGAATGACTGAAGGAGATGAATATATATTAATTCCTTCATCTAATACAACGAATTGATTATAAGTCACGCATTTCCTAGGAGAAAAGAACATCATCCATTCTATCACCACAGTTTTCTGTATTATCACCAGTTCGCATCACCACCATCACTATAAACTAACATCATCATCACCAACACTACACTATAAACTAACAACTTCACCAACACTACACTATAAACTAACATCATCATCACCAACACTGCACTATAAATCAACATCACCGACACTTTAAACTAACATCATCACCAACACTACACTATAAACTTACAACATCAACACTATAAACTTACATCATCACCAACACTATACTATAAACTAACATCACCAACACTACACTATATACTAACATCAACACTACACTATAAACTAACATCACCAACACTACACTATATACTAACATCACCACCAACACTATCATTATCGAGCAACAGAACGATCATCATCATCATAATGACTAGCGTCACATTGCACACCTCGTCGCCAACATCACCCTCTCTCTCTATATATATTGCCTCCTACCACCAATACATCACTCTGGGGGGGCCGGCCACCACCACCATCACCACTCTTTAACAAGCGGGTCATTTACCCTCGCTAAAAAGTTACCATAACCTAGCGGTGGTAGCTACGGAGGAGTGGGGGGAAAAAAAACGCCACAACGTTTCGTCTGTGGGGGAGCTATATCTTTTGTTTGACACTAGTGAGGTACATGACTGTTCGTCCGCCCGAAGGGTGTCTGGCTCTCTCTCTCTCTCTCTCTCTCTCTCTCTCTCTCTCTCTCTCTCTCTCTCTCTCTCTCTCTCTCTCGCAAGGGATTTCCCTGCTCGTCAATTCACCCTTCATCTTGCTTGCTACCCGCCCCACGAATGATGGCTTCAGTCATAGGTCTTGCTCATGGATTCATTCGTCGTCTCACTCGTCGCTTCAGAGAAGCCTCGTTACTCATGGCTTCATTCGGGGTTCGGTACGACATACTCACGACGACTTCAGCCATAGTCTTGCTCTTTCGGTTTTTACCCACTCCCTCCCACTCCTTGGTTTTACCCCAGGTCTTATTCATGACTTTAATAAGGTTATTTTTTCCGTAGTTTATAAGTTCTTGGAGGATTTGAGGACAAAGACACTGACGACAGTGTAATCTCTCTGAACAAAATGATCCTCATGATTAAAATCGATCAATGAAATACACATTACTGTAGTCGAGACATGAGCGTATCGATTCCAAAATATACCACTAACCGATTTTGAGAATCCATTAAACAAGACGGTAAAAAAAAAAAAGATACACACGGGAAGTCATGACCTTTGTTTACCTTGACTAGTTCTTCGAAGAATTACCCAAGATAATCATCAGTAATCACTTAACACTCTTCCTCAAAACCTTCAGGAGGAGGAGGAGGATGTGAGGGGGAGGAAAGAGAGAAAAAAGCTTATGGTAAACGTCCCTCAAAGAGATTGGTATTATCCCCAGCTAATTAACTTCCAGAACTTCCGCCGAAACTCATCTTGGGAATGGAATTTCTTGACGAACCCCCGAGTGGCGAAGCAGAAGAGAGACGTCTTGGGTTCATTGTCCGACACTGACGAGGTGAATGAAGCACTCGAGAGCGCCAGTTGTGTCCTCCTTCCCCTCTACTGACTCGGTTACGGGCCTTCACGAAGATGGATGAGGAATACGATGCCACCATGTTTGACTTGCCGAGACGAACACACAAGCGGCCCATCCCAAGCAGCAGCAGCAGCATCTTCTGAGATTAGCCCTTGGCAATACTAGTTAGGTATAAACAGAGCAAGTACACACACACACACACACACTCACACACCCTCACACGCAAGCATACACACCACACCCATCTATATATTTACCTACTCATAATTGCCCCAGGACCCATTTCTTGAAAGGGTCTTAGTGATACTCCTGATGCCCTTTTCAAAGAGCTCCTGTTGCTCCAAGGCTGCGCTACCTCCAGTAGCAGAGAAATGAGGAATCCCTTCGGAGCGAGTTCTTCGACAAGACCGTACAACATTCTTCTACAGACGATGAAATACACAGCCTTGCTGAAGTGACTTTTCACTCGTGGTATACAACGGTAGACGAAGCCCGGCAATACTTTGTGTACTTGTGTATCATATAAATATAAGATATATATATATATATATATATACACAATGAAATTACGGTTAGATACGCAGATACTCAGACTGATAAATAAGCTTGCGTTTTCCTGCAAAAAAAAGGGAGAAAATCCAGCCAGAATAATTTAGCACCATTAGCAAAGAGCAAAATGTCTGTTCAGTGCCCAGCTGCCCTTAATGAGAGCATATTTCGTCACAACCTAAACATTTAAGGTGAAAATTTATTAATCTTACGTCCATGAAAAGCTCACGAAAAAAATATTCCCCAACAAACTACGACAAATGTACGCCCGACTGAATAAATACAGAGACGAAGTTAATGACATCCTAACGAACGAGAATAAGAAGGACCAAATTAATCATACCAAAACAAAAAAAAGAAGAAGAACGAGTTTGTTCCCCACCCAACGCTACATGTGTATCATCTCTGCGTTGAAAATCGTCCACCTCGTCAGCTTTAAGGACGAGGTAGAGAGAGCGGCAAGAACGAGAACCATAAGAGAAAAAAAACATCTAGCTCACTGCTTCTATTTTGTTTTCCTCTATCGTTGTTGCTCTACAGACTGTACCACACTGTACAGCATCATGAGATATGAAACATGTAGGTAGATTTCCCGAGATTTTCCTTAGTGGTAGGAAAATATAGTAATTAGCAGCCTCCCGCGTACCACAGCCAGCCAGAGAGAGGCTAGAGGATAGGCAAGAAGGGGCGCCCTTGATCCTATTACCGGATGACCGTGAAATATGCAAGAACGTCTGTCTTTCTGTCTATGTCCGCTCCTGCCTCTTCCTCCTCTTCCTCCATCACCCTCGCTACGCCTCTCTACTCTCAAGGGACAACGATGCCACCCCGCGGGAGTTGACATCGAAGTCGGCGTCTGTAAAAGTTCTCTCGCTACCTTAATCGCTACTTGCATAGCGAGGGCGGCGGAGGAATGGTGGTATATCGTCTTCAGAGGGTTCATGCGTGAAGCTGTCTCGAAATTCATCTATTACGGGTCAGGGAAGATATGCGAAATATATAGGAAAATGTACTTTCTAGACGGTATGGTAAGACGTTAACACTGAAGTATTTGTTGCCGCTATGAAAGAGGTGCAAGAACAAGAATACCATTTAGGTTGATCTCGTGGTGTTGAAGACGAAGGACACAGGGCTAGAGGCGATAGACAAAGACCTAGAACCGATATAAGATCTAGAGCTTGAGGCGATAGACAAAGATCTAGAGCTAGAGGCGATAGATTTATATATATATATATATATATATATATATATATATATATATATATATATATATAAATATATATATATATATATATATATATATATATATATATATATATATATATATATATATATATATATATATATATTTATATATATATATATATATATATATATATATATATATATATATATATATATATATATATATATATATATATATATATATACACACACACACACACACACACACACACCAGATGTATCCTCAAAAGACGTTTGAATTACATACTACAAAAACAAGCATTATCAGAATGACATATACATAGTATCTCCAGTGTAAAAGAAATTCTTATATTAATATTCCTATCACCGCATGATAAACAGTACATCCAGTAACCTCCTCACACTCTGACAGCCTCCAACACTCTAGTCCGTAACTCTTTCCCAAAGGCGAATTCACGTGTCTCGGAAGTCCGTCTTTTGTAACGCTTGAACGATAAAACGAAAATACAATGATACAACACTCTGTATCTACGAACAAATACAGATAAGTGATAAGTAAAAAAAAACACACACACAGAGAAGCCTCCACACTTACGTTCTTTGTAACAAGCGCTTTGCTATACATGTATCTGCATGCATGCTGTGTCCCCCGACGGCACAGCGAGCGAGCGGGGAGTATGCAAGGGGAAGTTTAGGAATTCATATATGGACATTGCATCACAGGGAAAGTTTTTACCATTTCCAGCCTGCTCTATTCATCTGCTGACGAGGCATTTCTACAGCTGTTAGCTGGGGGATCAACTTAACTAGGAAATGACCGTAAAAATCGGATGTTCACATTTGAGGCTAACAAGTTCTTCCGTGATGATGCTGTTGATAAGTTCTTTCATGAATATAAAATATGTCTACATTAAGCTAGTGTTACGAGTCATATTTTTTCAGTGAATGATGAATAATCTACCGAGTGAAGATCAAGCTAATGGTGCGAGTTCTATGGTTGGAAGTTATTTATTCACTTCGTGATGAATGATAATTTCAGTGGGTGAGGATGTAATGGCGTGACTCTACAAGGATGTTAAGGAAAAATGAACCTGATGATGTAGTCCAATGTTCAGTGGAAATAAGGGCTGAAGGATCAAGATAGTGCTACAAAGAAGAATGCACACTGGGATCAAGTTGACACAGGGAGACAACACGACAATGAACCTTACACTTCCTCGTCCACAACTTCATTCCACTAACAACTAAAAAGAAATAACCAAATCAATTTCAGAAACCTAAATTGAATTTATCTTAAATCGGTCCTTTAAAAAAGGGATCAGATATCTCCATTTACGGGAAAAAAAATTCTAATTTTCAGAAAGACACGTTATCCATTATCCTTCAAATACTCCCGCTACCTAGACTCTCTGAGAAGCGATGTCTCCTGATCTCTAAGCTGAACGGGAAAGAAAGTGCGCTAAGGCACACCAATCCTACAACATTAGAAAAACAACGTGTATACTATCTAACTCCAAACTCCCAACCAACGTTGGCCAACCCCCTTTTTTTTTCCTCTTTTTTTTCTACATCCTGGCCTGTAGTTGAACGAGGAATTTAGTCTTGAAACTATAAAAAAAACCCACCAACGCCAACCCCTTTTTTCCCTCTTTTTTCTTCTACATCCTGGCCTGTAGTCAAACGAGGGATTTCGTCTTAAAACTATAAAAGAAAAAAGAAAAATAAACTTTCGTATTAATGTTCATCCTCGCTGCCCTCACCTAACCTACGTACCTTGCCTCATAAACGATCGACATTTCTCAATTGAACACAAGCTGCAATGTTTACCCTCGATCCAGGCCGGCAACAGAGCACCTCTTGTAAGTGACACGTAGTTTGTTTACGAGGCAAATCGTCTGCCAGGAGTAGTTTAAACTAGAAAAAAAAAAAGGAAAAAAAAACGCACGAAAAAAAAAACGCGCCAAACAACCCGGGCCAAAAAAACGCCAAAAAAAACGCGCCGAAAAAAAAAAGCGCCAAACAAACCGGGCCAAAAAAAAAAATGCGCAATAAAAGGAAAAAAAAAAAAATTGAGACGTTTGGGTATGACAACAAGACAGGAATACACAGAGGGTAATTAGTGGCACGAAGAGTGCATGAAAAATTGGGAGATGACATAATTTCACTTAAGATGATAAGAATTAAATATTTTCACTTAAGATGATAAGAATTAAATATTTAACTCTAATTAACTTTCGAAAATGTCAAGTGAATAATCTCCCTCCCCCCAACCCCCCTTCAACCCGTGCCTCATTATTCTAATGAAAACATACTAACATTTTTTTTTCCCTGATCACACTCTCTATTTTAGGCGTTCACGACTCTCTTTCTTTTTTTTCCAGAGTTGATGTGACGTTCACTCGATAGGTAAACTATGTGTGGTGCAAGAATGGCGAATCCATGGGTCACTGAGCGAGGTGATAAGTGTGGGTCATGAGCACAGACGCTCTATCTCGTGCCTAAGTGTGTAATGTTGTTGAAAGAGGTTGAGACAGTTGAAGACCTAATCAAGGTCATCCTGTTAACGCTATATATATATATATATATATATATATATATATATATATATATATATATATATATATATATATATATATATATATATATATATATTTTTTTTTTTTTTTTATACTTTGTCGCTGTCTCCCGCGTTTGCGAGGTAGCGCAAGGAAACAGACGAAAGAAATGGCCCCCCCCCCCATACACATGTACATACACACGTCCACACACGCAAATATACATACCTACACAGCTTTCCATGGTTTACCCCAGACGCTTCACATGCCTTGATTCACTCCACTGACAGCACGTCAACCCCTGTATACCACATCGCTCCAATTCACTCTATTCCTTGCCCTCCTTACACCCTCCTGCATGTTCAGACCCCGATCACACAAAATCTTTTTCACTCCATCTTTCCACCTCCAATTTGGTCTCCCTCTTCTCCTCGTTCCCTCCACCTCCGACACATATATCCTCTTGGTCAATCTTTCCTCACTCATTCTCTCCATGTGACCAAACCATTTCAAAACACCCTCTTCTGCTCTCTCAACCACGCTCTTTTTATTTCCACACATCTCTCTTACCCTTACGTTACTTACTCGATCAAACCACCTCACACCACACATTGTCCTCAAACATCTCATTTCCAGCACATCCATCCTCCTGCGCACAACTCTATCCATAGCCCACGCCTCGCAACCATACAACATTGTTGGAACCACTATTCCTTCAAACATACCCATTTTTGCTATTTCCCGCGTTAGCGAGGTAGCGTTAAGAACAGAGGACTGGGCCTTAGAGGGAATATCCTCACCTGACCCCCTTTTATCCCTGGGGATAGGGGAGAAAGAATACTTCCCACGTATTCCCTGCGTGTCGTAGAAGGCGACTAAAAGGGAAGGGAGCGGGGGGCTGGAAATCCTCCCCTCTCGTTTTTTTTTTTTTTTTTTTTTTTATTTTTCCAAAAGAAGGAAGGATATATATATATATATATATATATATATATATATATATATGTATATATATATATATATATATATATATATATATATATATATATATATATATATATATCCCTGCGGATATGGGAGAAAGAATGCCTCCCACGTATTCCCTGCGTGTCATACAAGGCGACTAAAAGGGGAGATACAGGTCCCCATTTTATCGACCAACCCCTAAGGATGGATGAACAGCTGGGTTGACTGTGGACCGACTGCCGTAACCAGGATTCGAACCTATGCTCTTGACCTTGGGCGACCCGTGAATGCGTCACGGTCAGGAACGCTACGCACTACACCACGGACAGAATCATCAATAATCATAAGTACATAAAAAAAAAAGAGAGAGTGCTCATCTCAACACACCATATCTCAAAAAGAAATATACGTGGAATCCCCTGCGGAAAATTACCAGCCATCTGTAACAACGTGTTGCCCAACCCTGGGCCGCACTGGGAGTGTTGACCGATAATCAAGTCGATACTATAGAACTACAATTTTTTTTTCTCCTCCTGCTCACTGAAGCAGATATGATCATCATTGAAAAAAAGAAAAAAAGAAAGTGAATCATATGTACAGAGTACAAAAACGCGTTTTTTTTTTTTTTTTTTTCCTAACTCATAATGAAGGTCTATATTTTGACATGCTCTACACTTGTAGAACCTTAAAAATTAATCTATATAGATAGAAAGATAGATAGAGAGAGAGAGAGAGAGAGAGAGAGAGAGAGAGAGAGAGAGAGAGAGAGAGAGAGAGAGAGAGAGAGAGAGAGAGAGACATACCGGTTCCAACATCGGGGCAGTCCAATCGTTATGTCGCTCCCCTTACCCAAAGATCCTAAGATATCCCCTAAAGATCCTTACAGATCCCTTGAGCCAGGAGTGGAAGCAATTTGGTTGCTATCAGAGTCATGGCGGATGAAGGAAGGTGGATGGGGGACGTGAAGGATGACAAATGGATGGGAAGGTCGTGGATGAAGGAACTAGTAGGCCTCTTTCGCTCCTAGGGGCACGGGGCAGTCTTCATTCAGTGCGAACCATAGTGTCATCTCAATTCAGCAGAAACCAAAGTGTCGTCTTCACTCAGTAGAAACCAGCGAGTCGTACTGACTCAACAGATACCAAGGGGTCATCTTTAACTCAGCAGGAACCAAAGGGTCGTCTTCAGCAACCAAAAACCTAAGGGCCTTCCTCAGCCACCAGAAACCAAAGGGTCGTCTTCAGCAACCAAAAACCTAAGGGCCTTCCTCAGCCACCAGAAACCAGAGGGTCGTCTTCTGCCACCAGAAACCAGAGGGTCGCCTTCAGCCACCAGAGGGTCGCCTTCAGCCACCAGAAACCAAAGAGTCGTCTTCCTTAACAGAAACCTAGTAGGAATCATGGGGTCGTCTCAAAAGAAACCATCGCAACGACTATACCCATAATAGTCATGAGTATTCACGTATCTTGATAAATCTTAAGAAGTGTTCAGATGGTGAGCCAAAAGTGAACAATTACGTGTATTTTACAGTGAACTGGATTGCTAACTATGATATTTCTTGAGCAAAATTACCTTAAATCACATCATTTCACCGAGTTCACCTACAAATTCAAACAATCCATACTATTGGTTCATAATTTCAAATGTATTGTGAACTGTAGAATTGCTTTTCTCGAAATTCCATAAAGGGCTTTAGAAAAATCTTGAGTGAAATTCCATGAAAAGAAAAAAAAACTCAAAATTTATATAACCATCCTACGCGTCAGCTAATTAACTGGTGTAGAATTTGGACCGCTCACAAACCTTACTCACACCCAGGTTGCGAAATTATGGACACCATCATTTTCCGAAAGGTCATTACGTGAGGCTAAACAAAATTGCCCTGTTTACTGAAATCTAATTACAGCTATAATGGCGATGTATGCATAGCAAATGCCACAGTACCAAACCTCTAGTCACTAGGAAAACTAGATAGTGGAACAGCTAACCAACTAGTGTAGGATCTAGTGTGTCCAACTAGATCGTAGAGCAGATTGGGTATGCTGTATTAGTCAAATTAATGGTTTCTGTAAGAGCAATGATCTGTGATGCGTGTTGGGCCAATGGGTTAGGTGTCTCAATGAACTTAATCACACAGAAGAAATGAGGGTAATCATCTCCGATGGTAATTTCAAAGAGGGTGTAGACCTTTTCCCCAAGGACACTGAGGCAAGGAGGCTGATATATATATATATATATATATATATATATATATATATATATATATATATATATATATATATATATATATATATATATATATATATATATATACATATATATATATATATATATGTGTGTGTGTGTGTGTGTGTGTGTGTGTGTGTGTGTGTGTGTGTGTGTGAGAAGGTGAAATCGCACTTAAGTGTGACTTCATACAATTCTAAGATGCAACTTTTCTATACGTGTGGGACATGTTTCGTGGACACAGCACTCCTCATCAGGTGCCAGTACTTAACCAAGTTATTTCAACCCCAACATCGACAGGTGTGTCTGTATATTTTCCTCCATCTGCGATCTGCTACCATTTGCTTCTGAAGATGTGTATGAAATACACGAAAGAGCTTGAGCAAATTTTCCTGCTTAGGTTTCCTAAGTGGTCTACAAGTTCATCTGTGATCGTCGCGTGTCCGTTTCGTGAATAAATCATATTATAATACACACACACACACATATATATATATATATATATATATATATATATATATATATATATATATATATATATATATATATATATATATATATATATATATATATATATATATAGACTCCTGGTAAGCATCCGACCAATGCTGATTACTGTGCGAAGCAGACACAAGATGAAAGAGAACCCTGACACATACTTTGAAGTCACATGAAGTTGAGGTATTCCAATTACAGGGGCAGTCTTCGGTGTGCTTGTGGCTTGAAAGAAATTCAGATTGGTCGAGCAATGCCTCTGTGCTGCTCTTATCGCCTACTGCTCTTGATGCTCCTTCTACGCAAGCATTCAAGACTGTCAAAGATCGACACAGGAACACATCCAGTCCCGCAGACCCAGCGGTGAAGCTTGGATGTTAACGAAGAACCATAATTGTAGCTCCTTTTTTCTGCAGGAACTTCCAAGTTCTAACCCCTTCTCTTCGGCAGGAACTCAAAATTCTAAGTCCTCAAGGGATGATGCTACACGAGTGTAGAACCCTCTCCCTGGATCACACAAATAGCAATGACACATGCACACACACACTACACTACACTCCATAAACTATACATAACATTTGACTCGTGTGTCCTCGCCCTGCTCACCGCTGTGACTAAAGTCATCCCGGACAATACTGCCTCAGTCTTTGCCAGAATATCACGTATCGCGTCCTCGATCGACGTGTTGTTACGCACAAGGCGGACAGATGGGAGAATATTCGTCCACCACGTCTCCATTCTGCTCCGACGTGCCTGCTGAGTACAGAAGGGAGGTGGGGAGTTGGGCTGGACTCGATGCGCGTTCTTGTAGTCATAGCATCCAAAAATCCCGATTCTATTAGTATTTTTCCTCGCTTTCGTGTAGTCATAATATACAAAGATATCCGATTCTAGCAATTTCTCCCCCAACACCCCTACCACCGCCCCACGTTCTTGTAGTTACAACACTCAAGAAATCCGGATCCATTAGAATCTATATCCCCGTTCCCACCTCACCACCTCGTTCTTGTAGTCAAAACAGTCCCGACAACGCGGATCACCGCCGTTATCTTTGCCTCTCTCGTTCGTGACGGAGGCAACAGAACGAACTGGTTTGGCGGGTGTACTGACCACTCTACACTGCTGGTATATGTTATTATGACCCACAGTGTAGCAGGTAGCAGCTGAGGGAACAGCAGGCAGTAACAGCAAGCAGAGAGCAATCAGCAGGCAACACCGAGCAGCAAGCAGACAGCAGATACAAAGCAGAGAGCAAGCAGACAGCAGGCAACAGAGATATGTATATATTTTTTTCTATCTTGCTTTATTCCCGCATCGGATTTTATTTTGCGGGCGGGAACTGGGGAAGTTCGATATATTTATTGCAAAAGTTTCATATTTTCGCTAAAACATATTTCAAATATTCATTTTTTTTTTTTTTTCATTTCATATTAACTTCCGATTCTGTGCTCGAGGCAGATTCGGGGGAGAGAGAGAGAGAGAGAGAGAGAGAGAGAGAGAGAGAGAGAGAGAGAGAGAGAGAGAGAGAGAGAGAGAGAGAGACTGGGCATGTCTATCCGGTGGTTTTCAAAAAGTCCAACGTCTATTTTTCTATATTTGAACTCTCATCCCATCATAGATAAGTTCTAGGATTTTAAATGTCGTTCAATAGAACTTCATGGCAATATTTAACAATATTTAACAATTCTGTTCTTTTTTTATGCAGACTGAGAATTGCTCGCTTTAATATGCCGATAATTCTTTTTTTTTTCTCTAGGTCTATCGATCTTTTTTTATCAAAACTTAAAAAAGAAAATATATCAGTCGATTTTTCCCCCTGTGAGCTGTGGAACGAAAATGATCCCCATTGAATATTTGGAATACACACTGTAAATATGTAATAGATATTCCGGATATGTAGACGAATCTGCATATTCGAAATTAAAAGAATGTTTTTATATATATATATATATATATATATATATATATATATATATATATATATATATATATATATATATATATATATATATATATTACACATTGCTATATTTCGCTTGCGTTCACAATCTGTTCTAAACCAACAGGAAAAAAAAAATATTCATTTGAACCTGATACAGTTTCCATACTATTTTAGGTAAATAAAAATGGTTCAGTTGTTTCCCATCGATTCCACTTTCTGAATTATAGCAAGAGTTTATAGTGGCATGGTGAATGAAGAAACGTTTTCCAAATTGTCATCCGGTGTCCAAATGGCCCGAGAGTGTTGTACAGAGACAAAATATACATATATATAATGGATTCCAATACGCTCTAAAAGAATAAACAGATGTTCGAACAGTTTTGGAATGGCCCAAATTTGTATGGCTGAATATCAAAACACTTTGCAAATGGTCTGAAAGAGTGAACAGAATATTCCAATGGCCTGAAACAGCACGAAAGGACATCTAATTGACCTGCAACATGTTCATCATTTGACATTTGCGATAAGCTTTATGTATCAAATGTTTGCTGCGTCAAATCCTTGCTACGTCAAGTGCTTGCTACGTCAAGCGTTTGCCATGTAAGGTATTTGCTGATTCAAGCATTAGCCGAGTCGAGTGTATACTGTGTCTAGTGACTGTTTCACTAAACGTTTCTCATGTTAAGTGTCTGTAGAGTCGAGTGTGTGCTTTGTCAAGCATGTGCTGTGTTGAGTATTTGCCGTTTCGAGTCTTTGCTGTGTTGTTTTGCATGTCCAGTTTCTGCTGTGCCACGCATTACATATTGTTGTCTTCGTAAAGTATTTTCAGTGTTCATTTGTGTGTTCTGTGACTTGTGTCGAGATTTTGGCCTGTCAACGTGTCTTCAGCATCAATGTTTTTATACTAAGTGCAATGTCAACTCATTCTTTTTTCCCCACAGAGCAAAATATACCCAATCCTGGTTATCCCAGGATGAAAAGAGGATTGGAAATGCAAGAAATGGATTAGGAATGAGGAGATGAGTCAAATATTCCTCAGGGGTGTTTGAAAGACGATGACTTTCAAAGGTATAAAGCTTAGTGGAAAGGAAGGACGTAGGGAGGCAAGGAAATGCCCCTTGCTCGACTCACTCCGCTCGAGGCGCGAGGATCAATCCTCGTGTGGTTATTTCATACACAGAAAGTAAGGGAAGCAGCAGCTATGGGACACAATGCAGACAGCTGGGGAAAAAAAAAAAAGTGATCTAAAGTAATATCTGTAGGAGAGAGAGAGAGAGAGAGAGAGAGAGAGAGAGAGAGAGAGAGAGAGAGAGAGAGAGAGAGAGAGATCTCTTGCGGGAGTGGGGTTCGAAGCGAGTGTACCCGCTGATTTATGACTGGGAGGAACTAACTGAAGCGCGTGAGGGTCTTTATAAACATCACTCACACGCCCGGTTCCCGAGAGAGAGAGAGAGAGAGAGAGAGAGAGAGAGAGAGAGAGAGAGAGAGAGAGAGAGAGAGAGAGAGTAACATTACGGCAGACACAAGGTGGTGGTTGAAGAGATGCAGTGACAGGGAAATCAGCGAGACGGAGGAGTTTTTCTTTTTTTAGGTCAACTTTGGCTAAAAGAAAGGTGGAGGAAGAGCCACCACAGAAATACAAGTTGTAGCGTTGCAAACATATGCACCCTTTAGATACGAATAGAAAGGATATTCAATACGCTCAAGAAACATGATGACGGCAGCTGCACAGCATCGAAAGCTATCGAGAAGCAGCTCTTCGTGATGACTATGTTTGGTAGGTCGGTCCTCCTGTATATAGTGGAAGGTATGGTTATTCCCCCAATACGTTTCATACTATTGCATGGGTGAACTGCGGTGTTTTGAAACTGGGTACAGAAAAATAGATTCCGTTCTATCACCAATGAATTTTTCACTAGGTTCGCCATTCCGAGATGTGTGCACACGTTCGAATAAAGAGAGAAGAGATACGGCCAGCGTGAAAAAAAAAAAAGAGAAAGAATATATTGGAAGAGGAGGGCAGAGAAAAGCGGGGCGATAGGAATGAACCTTGAGGAGGGAGGGAAATCGCTCTATCAGTGACGACTGCCGTGGGCCGGCTAAGAGAGGAAGCTACACAAGAAAGAGAAGGGAAGCAAAGGCACCACAAGAAAATTGGTGCGAAGACCAAAAAAAAAAAGTTATGCCACAAAATATCAAACACTTTTAGAGATGTGCCACGAGGAGGAAGAAAAAAGAAAATAAGATTCATCAAAATCCCTAAGAGAGGAGAACCAGAGACGAGTCACACAGGATGGAAGACGGCCACCAGTAGGCCTACTGAGAAGAGAACCATATAGTAACATCGATGAAAGAAACTGGCACTCGAAGTCTTTTGAGAAGGTGAGAGTTAAGAAGAGTGTCAAGGACTCTGGAGGCTACAGAAGCGAGATCAGTGAAGGAGAGTTAGTTCGATGGGTTTGTATATCCTTTACTGGAGATACAGTAGGATTGGTTTGCAATCCTTTGTGTCGCATGTGTGTGATGCTAATAATGAGTTACGTTTTACCATCTCGTTTATCCCCCTTCATATGACTTGAGCTCACCAAGGTGTTTTGAAATGAAGGAAATACTTTCTATTTCAGAAGGAGAACGACCCTCAGGTACTGAGAATATCATTGTCACAAGAGAACAGGAAACTTTTGTTCACTGTTGTTGCGAGAGCGTTACAGCGATCAAGCTAAATACAAGGAAAAGTATTAATGGTTACAGCTTTTTTTTTGAGAATGACGTGCCGCTCGATTTGAAAATGTCTGTTATATACGAGTGAATTGACATATGATGTATTAACCTTTCGGAAAATGTTATACGGACATAAATCAAAACATATTCAGTGTACGTGGCATCTCACTAATGTAAACAAATTACACCGGAAATTACTTTACTAGAAAAAAAAAAAAGAATTAAAGGCAAATTCTTACAGGCTAAAATAATCTGTTTTGCTCCAAGCTTACCTTAAAAATAAATGAGTATTAGGCATTTTGGAGAAAAAAAGCCACAAAAAACCTCAAAATCTCACATGGACACGAGACTTTAAGAACTCTCTCTCTGATCCATGCAGGGACCAGGTGGTTCTTATCGGTGTGAGATGCGCACGAACGTACAATCCGATACGAGTCATCCGAGACAGAAAGGATTCTAGGAGTAGCGATGATAATCCAATTATTCCACACAGTAACCCGGACAAACACATTCAGAATTATCTATCATATGCAGATTTGTTTTGTATCCGTTTTCGGGAGTTGTGTGTAGTTTTATCCCATTCTGCTCTTTTTTTTTTTTCCAAGTATTTTATCCGAGTATTATATTTCTACAAAGAGCAACAGTAGTTTGAGACTGAAATAAAAGGGGAGAAAAATAATGGTGGATTTCTGTCATGAACGTGAAAACGCTTTTGTTAAGTTGGGAATCTCGCTGCTGACTGGTGTTACGGTATACACACACACACACACACACACACACATATATATATATATATATATATATATATATATATATATATATATATATATATATATATATATATATATATATATATATATATATATATATACCAAAACCCTAAACAAACTAGACGCTCTTAGAACACTCGCTACCTCCAGATTTGGAGGAGAAAAAATCAACTCTTCACAGTCCTCCACAAACAAGTTATGAGCTCCACCCTAATCTACGCCTCACCTACCCCGTCACCCATCCTTGTAAGGACAAACAAATCAATTCTGCAAACAACACCGAACGTAACACAAACTACTAGGTTTACTGTGCAACTCGATGGGTGACTTAGCTACGAAAAACACTCAATTCTTACCAACATAAGGTGACCTCAATATGGTCCTTACAACACCACAACAAGGACCCCGCCGATCCAAATGACTTCACAACCAAACACCGACCCCCCAGAGTGTAAATAAGGAGCTCATCACTGTCTCACATTTCAAAGATAGATATTCGTAGCTCCCCACGTCTCCAACAAACACAACATTGTCGAACCCTGAAGGACCTCTGTGCTCCCTTTCAGCTCCCCAACATGACTTAGGGCCCTCTCAATTATACACATGTCCATTTGAATTACAACTGCCCCAGACATGTACGAGTTACACTTTCTCGTTTGAGTTCTGGACATTACTACCCCCATCTAAATAACAGACAAACATCGATTTTACCCATCACAGGAAGCCTTCATGTTCAAAATCGAAATCCTAAGTGAAAAGACTAAATACATGCGCCTCAGTTGTCATAAATTCACCCCATAAAAGACTAACATACATCACCACACCTCTTGGCTAGAGCACTGAGGGACTCTCACAGAAAACAAGGGCAGAGAGGTGAGGTGTTATATATACATATATATATCAGCACGAAATCCAGCAAAGAAAATGCCTCATACAAAACATTTTGCGTACTTTCCACCTCTTTTCAGAAGACTGTCCCGCGTGTTGACAAGCAGAGAGAGAGAGAGAAAGCCAAAGCCTCTTCATCAGCGCACCGGGGCTCTGAATTTCGCTATAAACACGAATCCCTCACACATTTTTTTTCCCCTGTGGTGTGTGTGTGTGTGTGTCCAGGTTATCCAAAGGGGGTGGGTTGGGGTCGGGGGTGTCTTGTCACGTGACGAAGACCCACTGTTTCTCCGAGAGGCTAAGAATCGAGATCAAAGACACTCCGGGTAAACACTCCGGGCCGTGAGGGGGTGAGGTAGGTAGGTAGTATGTACTCTACTTGTAACATCAAGGCCCTTCAGCTAACGCCGTTAGGTCTTCGTCCCTTGTTCAACATTGGGGGTTCCCTCTCTAGCTCTCGAGTGTTTACCGGGACGAACTTCCACCTGATTATAACTCCAACGTGCGCCCAGATGAAGCAAATGAATCAACAGAGGAGAAAAATAAAATAAAATCCTTTGACGATAAGGTTCAGTGTATGTACGTTTCGTCCATTTCCTTCCGTTCTTCAGGCGCGAAAAGGGACGTGAAGCTGGTAATGCAATAATTCTTTCAATCCCTTTTTTCTTTCTCTCTTTATCCCTCCCTGCGCGAGGTCCTCCTCCCCCTCCCCCTTGAATTGAATACGACACAGGGTTCATGTCCAATCTCATGAAGCGCTGCTTCGAAAACTCCCCCACCCAAAAAAAAAAATTGTTATAAGCTTAAACGCTTCTCGAGAAATGGGTGAAGACAACAACACCCCTTTCTCCTTGGAGGGCGGAGGCCAGCGATCGGACTAACACGGACGGGCCTTTGAGAGCGAGTGCTGAAAAGTGTGTGAGAATACAGTACGTTACCGTGATGGTGTCGGCTCTTGCCACTTGAGCTGGATGGGTTACAGACGCCAGAATGAACGAGTGTGTTGTTATCCCATCAACTGAATCTGCTCGTTTGCGAGGCGTAGGTGAATGAAAGGTAGAGGTGGTTTCATACACACTCTCTTGCACCAGTCGAGGAGTTTTAGGGGATTCATTTCTCACCACATCTGTAAAGTCTATCCCCCCAAAGAAAAAGAAAGTGCCATGCACGGTATGTAGAGGTCCTTTTTCTCCTCCTTGCTTTCTGCTGTGGACATGGAAAGATCTTTTCCTTCGACGAATCATATGTGAGAGAGAGAGAGAGAGAGAGAGAGAGAGAGAGAGAGAGAGAGAGAGAGAGAGAGAGAGAGAGAGAGAGAGAGAGAGAGAGTGAGTTCCGGTAAGGGAGTGAAGGACCCCTGTGAGGTGTGACAGTATTCCAAGAGGTTTATGGGAGCAGCAATGGCGGAGGGCAAGGTGAAGTAGGAGCCGAGTGAGGTCGGACAGGCCGAGGTAAGGTGACCTTAGAGTTAGGATGTAGTCAAGAGGTAAGGGAATGTCTAAGGGGAAGGTCAGAGCTAGGAGGAGGAAGTCAAAGCAGGGTTGACGTCATGGCTAGGGAGAGGTCAAAGGGAGGGTTAGGTCAGGGCCAGGAGTAAGGTCAGAACTAAGATGACGTCAGAGACAATGTGAGGTTAGAGCTTGGTTGACATTAGAGCTATGATGAGGTCAGAGCTAGGTTGACGTCAGACCCTGAGCGAGCCCAGAGCAGGGTAAGGTCGAGAACAAGTTGAGAACAGAGTGGGAAAAGGTCAGAGACAATTTGAGGTCAGAGGAAGGTATGACCAGAGCAACAGTGGGATCAAAAACATTAAAATTCAGTGAAGAATTAAGGTTGGGATATATTCATCTCAAGACCAAAGAAGAAATGATTATACTCAACTCTGTATTCATTTACGTGTTCATACCCATCAAAAGTACTCTTTCTATCGGCCAGTCCGTAAGGGAGGATGAACAGCTGGTATAAGTGTGGACTAACAACCGCAACCAAGACTCGAACCTATGCCATCTTGACCCTGGTCGACCCGTGAACGCGTCACAGTCAGCAACGCTAACCCCCTACACCACGGAGGTATTACAAAAGAAAATTTCTACGTATATAAAAGTTCTGGTTAGCAACTTGTGTCTCATTGCTGCTACCTTACCAGCAAAACTACAGGTGCTTATGCACCTGCCTACGAAAATACGAGTCCTCCACCACCCTCCTACGTCTCCGCTTCATCTCTCCCGAGACTCGCCAACCAGGAGAACTTAAGACACATTAAAGTTACGCAGGAGAAGCGAGAGATCCGTGTGGTGGTGTGTGTGAAGTTAAGAATTGATGCATCTGAGCTTGAAGGTGTGTGTGTGTGTGTGCGTGTGTGTGTGTGTGTGTGTGTGTGTGTGTGTAGGGTGGGTGGCGTGACCCTACATGGTGTGTGTGTGTGTGTGTGTGTGTGTGTGTGTGTGTCACGGGGAGTGAGTTTTACGCTCGTGTTGCCCCTGTCGCTTCACCCTTGTATATACATGTACGATAACTTTACTCATACGTGTGTATATACACGAACACACACCCCCCAGCCTGAGCCAGGTACCCATTTCTCTTCTAGATCCACGACTGTGCATGTGCGTGTTTTTGCCTTTTTTTAGCATCCAGTATCCCTGAGCTTTTGTCTATGACAAGAAATACAAATCGTCAAGGACAATGTTTCAAAGATATCTAAAAGGCATACAAGTAAAAGTTCACGAGTTATCAGCGACTCGCCCTATATATGTGCGTTGTGTATGGAAAAATATACAAACACGAGATCCCAAACACAAATTATCGCACACACACAGACACAGCAAAAAATTACAGAGAAACACATACACACACACACACACACACACACACACACACACACACACACACACACACACACACACACAACATCCATGTGTATGGATAGGGATATAATGTGTATGCTGTTCACATCCTACATTAAGCCAAAGTTTTAATACAAGCTTCTCAGGTTTGCTCACCGAACTTAAAAACAAAGAGCGAACACAGTGGGTGCAATGGATGACGCCGAAGATGGGACCAGAAATAAGAGAAACGAGTTGCAGAGATAAGCTAGAAAATGTTAAATTTGCCTGTCATGGAAGAGAGAAGAGCGAGGTGTGACCTGACCACAACCATGAACTTTTTAAAACCAGACTGACGACGCAGGCAGCCAACATGTCTTTGAAAGATGCAAAAGAACAGAAAAGACACATACATCAATTAAGAAATGAATTAGATTAGATGTAAAGAAGTACCTCTTTAGCGTAAACGTGGTGGATGAAGGTGGAAATGATAATTTCGGACATTTTATGGAAATCTGAAAAGTTGTTTGAGAGTGGACAGCGTTCACGAAATCGGGGTTCGTTCGTTCGTTCGTTCGTTCGTTCGTTCGGGGTCCCAACGAGGGTAAAACCTCCTTCTCGTATAGGACAGACACGTCATCAGAATTAGGCCATTACAAGGACAAATGAACACACGTGACAAACACAAACATTTCCGTGAAATACGAACGACCATGAACGTGTGTATACTCTCATATACATCGTCGGTGTTTACATTTCTCTCTAACACTGTCAGCTGATTCGGACAGTGGAGACCTCTGTCAGCTGCATGGTGGCATGTCGTAACTTTATCAGCTGATCCCAACCACTGGTAACTCTTTATCACACGACCCTCAACCACTGATAACGCTCAACTCTTTATCAGTTGACCCCAACCACAGAGAACTATTAGATGACCCCCTTTACAACCGCTAACTCTTATCATGTAACTCCAACCACAGATAACTTATCACCTGATCCCAACCACTGGTAACTCTTTATCAGTTGACCCCAACCACAGAGAACTATCAGATGACCCCCTTTACTACCGGTAATTCTTATCATGTAACTCCAACCACAGAGAACTATTAGATGACCCCCTTTACTACCGGTAATTCTTATCATGTAACTCCAACCACAGATAACTTATCAGCTGAGCACAAACCACTGGAAAACTTACCACCATATGTGTTTCCCAAAGACACAAACGCTTCCCAAATGTATAAGGCAGACCTGATAAGAATAATTGGCTTCTTGATAACAGACTTAGCTTAAACATGACACTTTGATCGAGCTGCCTTCAGCTGCTGAATTCTACATTACGACACGCATCCTGTAGTTCATCTTGCTACGTCAGCCCATACGTGCCATGCGTTCTGTATAATGAATGACTTCAGAGTAACATCATGACTAAATTCAGTCTTTTCTTTTTCTTTTTTTCTTTTCTAACAAGTGTACACCACGAGAAATGGTATTTTGTTCCCCACAAGCAAAAAGCCATTTCTGGAAGCTTGCGACGACGGGAAAACCTGTAATGCAATTTTCATGCATCCCTGCATATCTATTAGCGTGACACGCGCGCCTGCGAGCGCACAGGCACACGCACGCACACGCGCGCGCACACACACACCGCTGCTGCTCTGGCGCTGAGCAAATACATTAAGTCTGCTTTTACTGTCTTCTGTTTCCCCACAGGCGTGGGCAACAGAGGGGAAGTGGAGTCTGGTTGTAAAAATGGCCTCTCTCTCTCTCTCTCTCTCTCTCTCTCTCTCTCTCTCTCTCTCTCTCTCTCTCTCTCTCTCTCTACACAAGACCCTGAAGGGTAACACCAACAAGTGGATTGTGATAAGGCCAGAGAAAATGGTCCACTGGGGAAGTAGGTAATATACAAAAATCGTAACATGGCTATTCCAAGGGATGGAGAGGGGGTATTTACAATACAAAAGGGTTTAGATAGATAGACATCGAGTGATAGATAGATGATGGATAGAGATATAGATAGATAGATAGATATTAGAGAGAGAGAGAGAGAGAGAGAGAGAGAGAGAGAGAGAGAGAGAGAGAGAGAGAGAGAGAGAGAGAGAGAGAGAGAGAGAGATCCTCTCAAAAAAACCACGAGACATACCCTCCAAACAGAAGCTTCGACTTCTCATGAAATCGCCGAAAAATCTCTTCCCAGCTAAGTCATAAATTGCCTAAAAATGTCAGGAAAGGAAAATAATGACAGAAAATAACCTAACCTCACCAGGGAGGGAGTCAAAAGCTACACAACATATGAGGTCAGCGGCTCCTCTGCTGTGTCAGGCCCGTCACTTGAGCGAGGCAAGCCCAGGGGAAATACTGAGTTGGATGTGGGCTAAAAGATCGGCCGGGGAGGAGGAGGAAGAGAAGCAGGGGTGGTGTGGGGAGGTGGGTGAGAGAGAGAGAGAGAGAGAGAGAGAGAGAGAGAGAGAGAGAGAGAGAGAGAGAGAGAGAGAGAGAGAGAGAGAGACGGC